>NC_087439.1:34777500-35067500 GCF_036321535.1 Camelus dromedarius
ATTATATATCCCTTTAGTCCTCCTCAAGAGCCTGGCCTTGAAAAGACACTCAGTAATTCTTTGTTAAATTGAATCACATCATTTAGCCTAAATAACCTTCCCTCACTGGTCATTTCACCATCTCTCTTTAGCTACACTATTTATACCTTTATTTGAAGGAAGGGTTGCTTCATTCATGACTCTCATACAATATAGATCTATCTATGTAGGATTTATATATGCAAGGTCATTCTGGATTTAGGAAAATCTACTGCTAATCTAACAGATCATGATGAAACTCTTATTAACTACAACTTTTTGAAACTTTTTAATGCTTCTGTCTTTTAGTTTGTTTTTCACTAGTTTTAGTGATTGGAAGTATTCCCAGTAAGCTTTATTCTATTAGGAACAGTTTTGGATACTTTGAAAAGATGATAAAATGATATACCTCTCACTTTGTGTCATTTGCCAATTTAATGAGCCCACCTACTCTTCTACACCCAGTTAATTGATAAAGAGGTTAGAATAGTTGTATCTTCTATTGCCTGGGCACAGCCTGCCTGACATTTCAGTACTGCCTTTGGAGTTGTAGCATCAGGTCACATTTTGTGAGGCAATTTTGTGTAAAATGTGATCAAGCTTACTAGATTTATGCATGTCATTTTATAGTATCAGGTTTGTTTGACAAAATCATTGGAGACAGTTCAGTCTGTTATTTGTTGCTGTTTATGGCACCATGTTGCTCTCATGGGGATTTAATAGAGGCTTTTAAAATTTGACTGCGTATTTGATAGAAATTTAGAGAGATTCTCTATTTCACTGCATATTAAGCTATAGAATTTCTTTCTCAATTTCAGCAATTCTCAACTCATGAGTATTCAAAAATAGGACTTTGTGTGAAACTTCTGTTTTTCAATAGAGCTGGATAAAAGCCAGTTGACTATATTTTTAATGTACCCGGCCTATTTTAATAGTTACCTACTTCTGAGTTCCCTGCCCTAAATTTTGCATTCACTGTATTTGTAAAGGTGAAAGAGAAAGAAGCTTTTTAGTCCTTTTTAGGTGCCATCTATTTTCAATCTCTTTTACCCATTTAATAAAGGAATCACATTTTCTTTCCTTTTTCCCATTCACCTCTTCAAACCTCCAACTTCACTTGACCCTGCCATACAGTCCTCAAATAGTATATAGGAGTTTGAAAGGCAAGCAGTTCCTATAGCATTCTAATACATTTCAATTTTGCAGCACAATGAATACTGACATTATAATAGGGACTTTAAAAACAAAGGTAAAGCAAACTATGAATGCTGTAAGAATTTTTAATTTCACTGAACTCAGCAGGGGTAAGGAAGCTTTTTTTGGGAGAGGGGCATAGTAAGCCTATCAAAGTCATTATAAAATTGAAGAACTTAATCTGCTTGTATGGTGCTTTGAATCTGCATCAGATTTTTAAAACGTTATTTAAAAAATATTTTTAAAATAAAATAGTTTCAGTTGTCTGTGTTCCTTATAGGTATCTACATATTTAAGTAATATTTAAATAATATGCCTTAGACTAGTAGGGTTTATTTTTTTAAAAACTAACTGAAACTCATAAAATTTATTTTTTCTTGGATAGCTATAGTAAATTTACCAGATCAAAGAATTGCATTCTTTTATTTTAATAACTGTTACCTGGGTTAAGAATTATGCCTAGATTAAAAAATACAAACAATACTACTATTTATAAATGTATTTTGTTAATGAAGCCACTACATAAATTTAGCACTTTTTTTTTTTTATTAATTGCTCACACTGAAAAGGACTAAATTCAGAATAACTCTGTTTCAAAGACCTAATTGCCAAGGACCTAGTCTTAATATTAACTAGGATAATTATTATGCAAAGCATACCCACCCAGAATGTTTGCATAGCTATCACAAGCGCTTTCATAAATGATGCTTTAATTAGTCTTAATTAGAATTTGTTTAAGTCAGCAGGGAATGCAGGGCCCGTGAAATGATGTATGTAATAAGCATCAGGCTCACTTTTTACTTGGGGAATAGAGCTGACAAAATCACATCACGTTAAATTGATTCAGTCAGAATTAAAATTCTTATGGTATTAATTAAATGGGGGATCTCATTAGCAGGCTGCAGGGTGACGGAACGACTCTTTGGCGACCAGATGTGAGGAAAAGCACCGAAGGAGAGTGCCGTCAGACCAAAAACTCATCTTATTCTTAGATACAGACATGATGACATTCAACCTGGTCCAAACTTGTCCAAATATATATATATTATATACCAGGAACTCAGAACAATTTTTTTTAGGTCACTTGACTTCTTCAAGCTTCTTCACATCAGTAAAAAAAATTCTGAGTATTTAGAAACATCATTTCTATTTGACAAACCTACTTGGTACATTTGGGAATAAACAATAATTAAAATATATAAATGTGGTTTTATTATTTAAATACATATTTTTCTTTATGGACATGAAATTTATTGAGAAATTGTATCTCAGGTGCTTTCTTCATTTCTTCCTTATATTTCTTCTCATTGGCTCAATGATAACACTAAAAATATAACTTCTTTATAGTAAAATAAATAATAGGTTATCGATTAATGCATTCACAGAGCCACTGGTGATTTTTCTTTCTGCTCTGATAACGGAAGAAGACACATTTTGTTATTTATAAAGCAGTTCTGAGTTTGCAAGTCTAGTTATGGATGGATGATATTTACTTCCAATTAGCATATGTTTTGTGAATGGCAAGGGGCATATGTTGTGGCTGTGTATATTTTTGGTCAATATTAACAATGTAAAGCTTTGGCTTCATTTCTTCCAGCGCTTGTAAAAAAATGAATTATTTTTCTTATAAATACTGAATGAATAGAAAAATACTGAGGTTAAACCTTCCTTTTCAAAGACATTGAGCTAGACAGCTGATATTTAACTATAGAAGAAGTGAGTCTTTATTATTATTATTAGGAAAACGTGAGTTTTTTGAATACATAGCTAATTCTTTAAAATAGAAATTAGAACGTTAATTTAATAGTTGGTGGAATTAAAAAATTGTCTCCTCTCACACTGTCACTAACAAATTAGTAAATAAAAATGGAATATCTACTGTAGGCTACCATTTGTTTGGAAAAATTGTTTTGGTTTCTTTTTATCTTAAAAATGAATAGATTTCTTCAATATTTGAATAGTAGAAAATATCACTAGAAATATCGAGGAGAATGTGGACTATGAGTAAATTATTTCTAGGGAAGAAATGCATCCTTGCTTCCAAATAGGACAGTAAGTTTTAGTCTCAAACATCAGTTTCCTCTCTCCAGTAATTTTTATTTTTATGGAAGTAATTTTGTTATGTCATTTCCTGTTCCATTTAGACTTTTTCTCTCCAAAATGAGCTATCAGGATTTAAAGGCACAATATAGATTGTTAAAAAAACAGCTTAAGAATATCTCACTCTACTTTGAAATGTTTTGTATATTTTATATTTTGACTATTTCACCCCTTTCTGACAGGTTGTTGAGAGTTAAGTAAAACATAACAACAATGACCAGCCTTTTAAATCCTGAGAACATTTTAAAAAGTCAAAACATACTATGCCAATGCCTTTTCAGCAGAATATAACGAACGAAAATATACTTCTGTAGCCATCCAGTTTTTAGAACCTCATTCTGGAATTGGTTTAACAAGGACAAAAACTGATCTAACATTGGGCCAGTTCTTTGACAACATGAAGAAAGAAAATGCAAGTTCATTCTGAGCTAATCCTTTTTGCAAAGATGCTGTTAATGCAGAATAAACATTATGGAGTATAGTTCTTTTTTAACATTTTCAGACACAAAGTCAAGTGGCTTGTTCTTCTACGGTGTTATATAGCATATGCCAGATAAACCAACAACTGTACTGGTGACAGGGTATTTTGCATATCAGTAACTGAGTAAACATACATATTAAGACGATCTGCAAATGGTCAGCCTTGAAATGAATTCTGTGTTGGATCTTAGGAATTTAGATGAGATCTGCTTGCTTCAGTGTTCTATAGACTTATTCTGGGCTTAAAAAAATTTAAGATGTCTAAAACAATAATCTTAGTTTGATGCCACAATCAATCATGAGTGGAAAAAAAATTCCTAACACATCCTATTTAGGAAACTGGCTTTCTCATGGCTATTTTTCTTCTTGAGGAAAAAAAAAATCATATTTATTTTATAACTATGCCTGGAGCTAACTGCTGTGTTTCTTGCCTTTAGCAACAGACAGACCTCTACTGAGGCTTTTTACAGCCTAAAGGAATATAGTAAAAGGTTACATAAACATTCAGAAAAATAAATTAATAACTCCAAGCCTTCTAAATGTACTGAAGAGGGACAGACTGTGTGGTGTGCAATGGTTTTGATTTAGGTGAGGCCTGCTGTCCAATATTCAGTTCCATTTGTAAAGTTAATAGCTCCTCCATGAATTGAATGAATTTAAACTTAGAAACATCTCCTTGCTACCTCATGGTGAAGGGTATGGGATTTAGAATAACAGAGGCATATATTTGCATATTGACTCTTCCGTATCCTAGTTTGAGACATTTGGGAGATCACAAAAACCCTATCGACCTTACATGAGGGTCAAATGCTTGTCCCATCCCATAAGCTGTATTGCATGGACTAGATATGTCCAGCTTTGCCAGAGCTCAAAATATAATGCTGCTCAATACATTTTTGTTGAATAAATCAAATTACCTTATTTAGTGATAAAAATTTTTATATTTAGGAGCTATCAGATCATTTCTTGAGAGCAGTTAGTAACATAGGAGGAGAGGGGAAAAACAAAGGCACTCAAATGGTAGGATATATTGTTTTACAGCAATGGGTGAACCAAAAAAGGGTACCAAGAGTGTATTCATAAGCCTGGAGAGGTGTTGCTTGCTGCAGAATTTTGTCTAACTTGAGTCTAAGAACAGCATCAGAGCTCTTGTTATAAGAAAACACCATGACACATAGACTACTGAGAAATTTGTCTTGTTCATGGAATATCTGTTGGGAATATTTAATTCATTCAAACATTAACTTCAAAATTTTCCTTAATATAAATTTAAGGTGCCATGGCTAACCTCCTTTCCCACAGTAAATTAAATTATAAGACCAAATTAAGACCAGACAACATGATGTTCAGAAAGCTTGGAGGGAAAGAAAAATCATGCATCTATGATTCTTGAAATGATGGCAGATAGTAGGAAGGGGCATCTTGCTTTGGTGGATTAATGCTAAATCAGAAGTCACGCTGTATATGTAACCCTAGGTTAAGTCCCTTATTTGCCACCACTTTCAGTATTGTTAAATGTTCAGAAAAAGTCTTTGTTCTTGAACTCCTAGGGGTGTTATGAAAGTAATACCCTGATACTTTAAATAGCAAACATGCTCTTAGAATTAGGGCCAAATAAGAAGGCCAGGAACACAAGGAATCTAATAGGAGCCTAAACACATTTCACTACTATTTATCAGAAGAGGTGCTTTATATTTCCTGGTACCACAGACCCTACCAGCTGTTAACAGTCTGTGCTTATAACATCCCAGTCAAAAGTCTTAAGGGCGCTGAATTTTTTATTTCTATTATATCTCCCAAGCTGCTCCCTTACACTCACTTCATAAAGTGTTATACATACAACATCATTGTACGATCTGGGAATTTTACGCAGCCCATTGATTATAGTAAAGAGTGATTGAATTTTGTTTTTAAAAGTGACTGAATTTTTGATGTTTGCTGACAGCTTTCACAACCCACCTCTCCCTCTTTCCCTATGCATTGGGGCAAGCATTAGGAAAGCCCTCACTCCTTTAGGGCTGACAGGAAGTTCAGATCACATCAGCTCCAACCAGTGCATGTGGGACCCTCACCTCAGCCCTACTCCTTAACCACTTTTAATAAAACCCCAGGGCAGACACCTTTCCCTGCTCTCTTAAGCCATTTTTGGACTAGCTTAAGAGTCAGCCCTGCTCTTCCTAGGGATGTTCATTATATGAATAATAAACCTTTGTGTGTATCATCAGTCTCAACATCCGAACCAGATCTTGAGCATGTGAGTCCATCCTGCCTCTGAGGGATGATCATAACACCAATTCAGTATGTGTCGTTGTGACAGACAGAAGTTAAATACTGAACATGGAGGAGAAAGATCTGTTTGTTTGTTTGTTTTAACACAATGTGCTTTTCGTCTGTGATTTCTTTAAGACTCCAGATGCCCTGTGGACCAACAGCTCTGTAATAGACCAAAAAGGACTAGATATTGATGTGATTAAGAATATCAACAGCAGGAACAGAGGTTAGAATGAAAACTTGAAGGGCTATCAAATCCCATTTCTTCAGGGCACAAGTTGATTTCCAGCTGGGATCAGAAATTTTCCCTAGTGGTGTAGCACTGCCTAATTAGCTGCATTAGGGAAGACTCAGCCTTTCTCTGAGCGCTGGCCTCAGTTGGAGACAGGAAACTCACCTACTTCAGTGGTAAGGCTGTTACACTTAATTAATTAATAGTTGCAGCATATTTATGATCTTGGGATAAAAGGGCTATAGGAGTGAAAGTATTACTGTATTTCTTCCTGTTGCTACTGGGAAACATTAGTCACTTTGGCAAATTAGTGAATCCAAATTGAAATATATATTTTTGCCCAAAGATTGATAAATTATGAATACCTTCAGAGTCTCTTTCCTCTCCATTAATTCTAAAAACTTGAGTCAGTTTTGTAAAGTATAACTCATTTTTACTATAGAATTTGATGTTCATGGAATAAAGCTTCAAGGTATGAATACATGCTCATATTATAGCAGCCCTGTTATTTACTGTAACAGTGGATGTGGAGAGGAAAATGAAGAGTCTGAATCCAGTAATAAAAATTCTCATTGTTCATATAGATAAGGGCTCAAAGTAAGGATAACATGACTGATCAAAATTGGAAGACAGGTGTAACTGATATTTAAGTCAGAACACCTCTCTTGTTTTTCTACGAAGTAAGTGTGGTGGATAGGAGCAAACAGCTCAGCTAAATCACTGAAGAAATAAAGGTGAGCAGAGATAGATCCAATTCAAGCTCTGGTTTAATAACAAAGACAGGAAGAGAAAGCAAGTTATTAGAAAACACTGAAGGGAGAAATCAGGTGATAGTTGTGGATGTGGAAGTATTAGAAGGATGGCAATGAGAAATCTAGGTAGAATGATGCATACGCTTTGAAAAGGTGGACCACTTATATGGTCTTTGTTCTTATTTCATAGTTATCTTAGAGAAAAAGAGTATTAAGTTTTTTTTCCTTTTAAGTTTTCCCCTAAATGTCTTGTCTCTACTATAAAAATCCATCTTCAATCTCAACTACTCTATGACTGTACCATAAATGCAGAAAAAGAATTATGTTTTCTACTCAATTCTTCTTTCTTACAAGAATCTAGCATAGAAAATATATTTACACTGGGCTACTTCACTGGTTTTTAAACTCCCTAATACTAGGAAGGGACTTAGCAGGCAGAGGAGCCCTAAATGTGTTGATCTGCAGTGTGAAGCACAATTGATAAAGACTTAGTAGAAGAAGGCTTTAGAGAAAATGATAAGTACGGGAAAAAACCATTTTCTAAAGTGCCAAAAGCAATTACCACTTGCACTTTGACCTTCTCAATTTTTGTAAGTAGTAGTAGGAAGGAAATGCCTGAACAAAAGCTTTGCAGGAAAAAGACGGGTCAGATAACCAACTATCAAGATGCTTTCTGAGTATCAGCGAATAGGATATTCCTTCTAAGACGGTTTCATAATGCTCGCTGTCACTGACAGTTAAGGAGGCAGTTAAAACCTGTGTAAGACAACATTGTTAATTTAAAAAAGACTTCTTGCTCTTTTGCATTTCTAAGCCTCTGTCTTCATAAAACATGGAAAAGATGGTACAGTAATCTGGCTTATCCAATCAAAACCCTCGTTTTAAGTGTACAGGTAAAGTTCCTAGCATAGAGGCCTTGTTATCAAGCGAAGTACTGACCTCTAAAAGCCCCGAGCATTTCTTTCTCCATAGATATGATTTAGATTCCTTTCGTATTTATGTTTGTACTTGTCTTAGTTTCTGTGTTTGTCTACATATCTTCATTATAAAAAAGTATAAAACATTTGTATATGTAACATATTATGTATTTATGAGAATATCATGGATATGCATACACATATGTCTCTTTGGCCCAGTTAAAATTCAGGAAATGATTCCCACATCTTGAACAAAGTATGTATGTTGGAGGTCATTTTTGAAGTTTAGCACTGAGCAGACTTTGTATAGTGAAAATTTTCTATGTTTGGGAAAGAGAGCAAGAAAATACAAATGAATAACCAACCAACCCACAATCCCTATGGATAATCCATAAAATCCTCTCAGACTAATTGGTTAACCTGACCTTCATACTCAGTGTTTGAAAATATTTGGAAATGAACCAACTAATGCTTTATCAGTATTCAATTTTATTGCCAAAACATGTAGGGGGAAAAACAGAAATCCAGGAGCATAAGGCAAGAAGATTAAAAAGTAGCACAAACTAGAGCCTATGTTTAACTCATTTTCTTATCTGTGGTTCAGATCTATTAAACATCTTTAAATTGGGTTACTGTCACCAACATCTGAGAACTCAGTGATCCTAAATGTCATGTAAGTTTTGATGAGGGAATGGGATGGTGCTGTCATGAAGTAATTGCCAGTGATGGGAAGAAGTGAAAACTGGAATATGAGACATTTGGAAGAAGACAAATAAGGATATAGGGACTCTGATCTTAATAAAAGAAAAAAAACTGATGGAAAAGACACTAATCATTGGATGGTGCCTATTGAGAAAACACTTCTTTATGATTATGATTATTTGCTTATTAACTCCAGGTCTGCAGGTGAGAATGAGGTAAATAATAAATAAGATCCTTCAGGACCCTAAGAGACCATTAACCATCAATCTATGAATTAATCACCAAATATTTGTGAAGGAAAGACATGGTCCTTACCTGCAGGTATATTATAATCTAGTGAGAGGAGTTAGACACATTAATAGTTTAAAGTCTCCAAGGCATTATCTGATAACTTCTGGGGGAAACTGAGGTTTTCAAATTAGTTCATGCCAAAATCCATGATGAGTTGCATTAATTCAGCAGCTCCACTCTGTCCTATCTCTGCCTCATGAATAAGGGCATAAACACAGTCTCTTCCACACATGAAAATCCCCAAAGAGTTGCTTAGTGTGCTCACGAATTGTTTATTCACGCCTTCTCTCCCACTTCCTCTTTGATGCCTGTAAGACTCTTGGAAAATAGTCTCATCTCTTCAGTGGTTGCCAGTGCCCTCCATGAGATTAACTTTGGATGCCACCATCTCTCCTTGGAGTGCAAGGGCTACAAAGTGTTTCGTAGAAGAGTTGGAAAGAAGACACACTCTCTAATTTGTGTCTGTCAGTGTCACAACAGCCCCAGAAGCAGCACTATTTGAATTCTGAGTATCAGAAAACTATTCTTGAAAATATCACCTTAAATTTCTGATTCTAACTGCTGTAAAGGTGAGGGGTTTCTGGGATCACATGAAAACTGACTCAATGCCATTGCCTTTCTGGCATCTTCTTCTTCTTCTTCTTCTTTTTTCTTTAAACATATTTCTGTGTCCCAGGTGCAAGGTATCCTTATTTTTTTCATTTAGAATAAAACTGCCATGCATACTGAGTCATGCAAAAATAAATATTGCCTGAGTGGGGTAGTGTTGTGCCTCAACATCTACTCTGCCTCTACTGTGCTTAGGCTTACGATCAGCTATGCCCAGATGGTCATGATACAATAAAGAAATTCAGGGGTGTGTAAATTTTTCTCTAGCCTAGGGTGGTCAGAACAGGAGAATAATAGGTAGAACTTGACCTTTGCTGTAAGGATAATTAGAGTCTTATGGGAGGGATGGAAAAAGGAGATCAAAGTGGCTTTCCAAGTAAAGGAGTAGTGTGGTGATTGCTGGTGTGCCACACATCTCCCAGCTTCAGACCCAGGCACTCTTTTCCTCAGCTGCCAGGAGTGGTGGCTGCTGCCATTCACAGCTGAGTCCTTGTCCAGGAATTACCTCAGCCCAAGGGACCTGTGTCACCCAAGGTTATGGCCTCTTTCAAGGGGCAACCTGTACCTAATGTCTGGTTAATATGAAGGTACAAGGGCCAGTCAGTGTGATCCCTCTGCAGGCCAGCCCAGCTCTGAAGCTCCTTGTGGGTTTTATTGTGGGCTCTGACAACCACATTACGGTTCAGCTTCCCCCTCTGCCCAGTCCTACTCCCTTCACTTCCTTCTAGGTCTTCCACAGAGCACTTCCATTAAAACTCTTGTATGTAAATCTCAGTATCATAGTCAGTTTTGCTGGAAACTCACCTAAGAGAAGTGAGAACTAAAATAAAATTTTTAGGGGACTATGGGTTTATTAGCTTGTCTAGAGTGGAAGTTTAGTTAGGGATGGTTGTTTGGGAAGTAATGCCTGAAAAAAAAAAAGGTTTACAGGGAGGTCCTTGCATGCCCAGTTGTAGTGTTGGAACTTTATGAACAGATCAAAATCAGTAAACATGTGACACGTACACTCCATTGTATACCTGGAGTGGACATCACCAGTCAATGACTGCTCTCTTCCCCACAGACTCCCAGCCTGACTGGAGAATCCCTCTCTAGACTGAGAATCAATCTGAATCGTGTAATGGAGCTACACCGATGCCAGCAATACATTTTTAGGAGCAACTTAACATCACTGTAATTTCTAATAAGGACTCCTTATTCATTAAGACTTGAGACATGTTGTTTTTTTTTTTGTATATATATATTTTTTATAGAAGTATAGTCAGTTTACAATGTATCAATTTCTGGTATACAGCATAATGCTTCTGTCATACATGAACATGTATATATTCATTTTCATGTTCTTTTTCACCGTAAGTTACTGCAAAGTATTGAATATAGTTCCCTATGCTATACAGTTTAAACTTGTTTATCTATTTTACATATATTAGTATCTGCAAATCTCAGACTCTCAATTTATCACTTCCCACTCCCTTCCCCCACTGGTAACCATAAGTTTGTTTTCAGTGTCTTTGAGTCTGTTTCTGTTTTGTAAATAAATTCGTTTGTCTTTTTTTTTTTTGATTCCACATATAAGTGATATCATGTGGTATTTTTTTTCTCTTTCTGGCTTACTTCACTTAGAATGACAATATCCAGACCCATCCATGTTGCTGCAAATGGCATTATTTTATTATTTTTTATTGCTGAGTAGTAGTATTCCATTGTGTAAATATACCACAGATTCTTTATTCAGTCATCTGTCAATAGACATTTAGGTTGTTTCCATGTCTTGGCTATTGTAAATAGTGCTGCTGTGACCATTGAGGTGCATGTGTCTTTTTAAATTAAGGTTCCCTCCGGATATATGCCCAGGAGTGGGATTGCTGGGTCATATCGTAAGTCTATTTTAAGTCTTTTGAGGAATCTCCATGCTATTTTCCATAACAGCTGCACCAAACTACATTCCCACCAACAGTGTAGGAGGGTTCCCTTTTCTCCACAGCCTCTGCAACATTTATCGTTTGTGGACTTTTGAATGATGGCCATTCTGACTGGTGTGAGGTGGTACCTCATTGTAGTTTTGATTTGCATTTTCTCTGATAATTAGCGATCTTGAGCATCTTTTCATGTGCCTGTTGGCCATTTGTGTGTCTTCATTGGAGAACTGTGTGTTTAGGTCTTCTGCCCATTTTTGGATTGGGGTTTTTTAAGTTATTAAGTTGTATGAACTGTTTATATATTCTGGAAATTAAGCACTTATCAGTCACATCATTTGCAAATATTTTCTCCTATCCTATAGGTTGTTGTTTTGTTTTGCTTATGGTATCCTTTGCTGTGCAAAAATTTATAAGCTTAAATAGGTCCCATTTTGCTTTTATTTCTGTTACCTGGGTAGACTGCCCTAGGAGAACATTGCTGAGATTTATCTCAGAGAATATTTGCCTATGTTTTCTTCTAAGAGATTTACAGTGTGTTGTCTTATGTTTAAGTCTTTAATCCGTTTTGAGTTTGTTTTTGTGTGTGGTGTGATGGAATATTCTAACTTCATTGATTTACATGCAGTTGTCCAGTTTTCCCAACATCATTTGCTGAAGCAAGACTGTCTTTATTCCATTGTATATTCTTTCCTCCCTTGTCAAAGATTAATTGACCAAAAGGCTGTGGGTTTACTTCTGGGCTCTCTGTTCTGTTCCATTGACCCATATGTCTGTTTTTGTACCAATGCCATGCTGTTTTGATTATTGTAGCTCTGTAGTATTGCCTGAAGTCTGGGAGGGTTATTCCTCCAGCTTCATTTTTTCTCTTCAGTAATGCTTTGGCAATTCTGGGTCTCTTATGTAATATAAATTATATTCTATATAGATTTTAGGACTATCTGTTCTAGTTCTTTGAAAAATGTCCTGGGTAATTTGATAGGGATCACTTCCTTGGACAGATTTTTTCCTAAGTATTTTATTTTTTGGATGCAATTTAAAAAGGGATTATTTCTTTACTTTCCTTTTCTGATATTTCATTGTTGGTGGAAAGAAATGCCACTGATTTCTGTATGTTGATCCTGTATTCTGCTACCTTGCCAGATTCTTTTATCAGCTCTAGTAGTTTTTGTGTGGAGGCATGTTTGTTAATCAGGAGTATTTATCCAATAGTCATTTGACTTACAAACTTTAATACTACCCTGAGGTGGAAATTAGAGGCACAAAGAACAAAAGAATGCTTCTAAGTACTGAATAGATATCAACCATTAGAGATAGAAATTTGTTTTTGAGGACCACTTTGGGAATGTATTGAAATAGGCAACTTTTTTTGAGGCTAAATTTTAAAGTAATCTCATCAGATAGGATAACAGAGTAAATAAATAATAGCATTTAAAAAATGTACCAAATGATAATACACAGTTGAACATAAATATCCCATTTTCAATTTTGATTCTCCCCCAATACTAGTGTAACATTTAATAATGACATTTTAGCATCATGTATGTCTGTGTAGTCTTACTAAAACATATCTTCAGAGTGGTTAGCGAGGGTTTGTGTCTTGACTAGATGTCATGTGTTACTTGAGTGGGGTGACCACATACTCTGTCCAGGATCTTTCATTATTATTAATAGTTCCCCCGTTCACTCTCAAAAGTGACAGTCAGTCTATTTTAAATAATTTTTTACTAATGTTTCTGATATAAGTTGGATTTCCACTAAAGAAATGAAGCAAAAATTTATAATTGCATTCAAATTTCTATGGCCTAAATGAGATTTTCTGCTTGGTGAAATTTCATCCTTCCCTGTTGTGGAACTGTAGCTGGAGGAGAATGTGGTAAAAGGGTCAGCAGATTGAATTTATTTAGAACATCTGTCATAATTTTATGTCTGTTGCTTCATATTGTACATGGGGCCTGATATGCAGAAGAAATCCTGGGCAAACCATCAAGAAAAGTCACTATTAAAGAAAACTCATAGAAAGAACATTCTTTCTTACCAGAGAAGGCCCAAGAGGTGTGATATGAGTGGGTGGTGTGGTTGTATGCATGAGTGGGAGAGAGAGAAAGAGACAGAGAGACTAAAAGGGCAGTCTCTGAGATGTTTCCACCATCATGTCAGTTGACAGAAATAAAAAATGTACCTAGTGAACTTGGAACAACTTTTATCTTTGACTCAGAATTTCATACAGAACTTTATTTTAATATTATATTGTTAGGGGCCCCATGATTTCCTATATCAAACACCCTCTTTTTTCTAATGTAGGTATTGTAAATAACTTGTTTATTTCACTTTATTATTTATTTTATTCACTTATTTTTATTGACATATAGTTGGCTTACAATGTTACTTTAGTTTCAGGTGTATAACAGTGATTCAGTATTTTTAGAGATTATATTTTGTATAAACTTTCTACAAAATATTGGCTGTATTCCCTGTGCTATACATTACATCCTTGTTATTTATTTTACCTGGTAGTTTGTACCTCTTAATGCCTTTCTTGCCCCCCCCCCCCGCCCCAATCTACTCTGGTGGCCAAGAAACTAAAAGTGAATTCATACCTAGGGGCAAAGAGATGTTACTAGAATTTATAGACTAAAAACTTTCCGCTTTGCATTTTGCATTTTTTTATACACACCATTTTGGTAAATGTGTTGATTTAGTTTTAGGTCTTAACAAAGGAGAACAAACAAATAATGATAAGGGGAATATTACTACTGGTTGACTTAATGATTAACAACAAAACTATCAGTGAACAACTCAAAATACATAGCATTTTGGGGCCATATAACATAGAGTGTAGAGTGAACCTTGAAGGCATCTTTGTATGGCAGAATCAGTGAGTGTTATTGATGATACTAATGGATAGAATCAAAGGAAGACTTAATTATATCTACATTACATTATATCTACTCTGCTCCAGAAAGCAGGAATTTAAAAAGATTTTAGAAGAACTAAACTTCTTAAAGCAAAGAAAAGCAACTTGGTGCTCAAAAACACAGATACTTAGTATTTGGAAAACTCACTAAAACAGAAGCAATGTACAAAAAATCTCAATAACAGAGGCAGTATTGTCCAGAAATAAATACTAAAATTAAAGATATATATATGCACTATTTCTCTTCATTTATCTAATAGCAGATAATATAATTAGCAACACACACATAGGCACATAACCCCACAATCATAGCAACACTAACAGCAAGAAGAAAATGTATATTTTCTTCTGAATTTGGTTTCAGGAGTGCTCATTGCATCTCAGTGTTTGTAATTTGACACTACCACCTGCTCTCTTTTGAAAGGAATTATTAGAAAATATGGCACTGAAGTCGATTTCATACTAATAAAAAAAATCCCTTGTCCAAAACATTTATAAGTGCAGGAATCATCTTTTTCTAAAGTTCTGAAGCCTGTCTGTGGTTAAGTCAGAGGCTCCATCCCATTTTACTTTTTAATAAAAAACAAACATTTATTTACCAGGATTTTCTGCCTGAATGTGCTATGCAGAAATCATGTCTGCTTAGCTAGCATCTAGATTATTGCTTGAGAAAATGGCAATAACATGTTAGGTTTTTAAAATCTGTAGTTAAAGGTCAGTGTGTTTTTTAAAATAATATTTTATGGAAATACAAAATAACAATAATGGCATTAATCTAATGATACATGTTAAGGAAGAAATGGGTTAATTATAAAAAAAAAAATGAACATGAGGAGTAGTTTTTTCCCCTAGAAGTGCAAGATATCACAGGGAAGTTTAGAACTGAACAGTCCTCCTCAAAGCACACATTTATCCAGTTTACTAGCATTGCTTCTTTGTCTGCTTATCAATTCTCTATTACCAGCTCCTCATTTTTCACTCTTTTTTTACTTTTTTCAGTAAGCAGTAATATGACAAAGACTTGCCTTTAGTCTTTGAAAAAACTACTAGCAATAAAGAGATGAGGATAAACTTTCCCCTTCTAAACAATTCTTCCCTCTCCCCTGCCACAGGTATTTTAAGACTTCACAGAAATTGAGTGATTTTTCCCTTTTTTTAAAACCTAGTCCAAACCTACTAAAACATTCACCATCCCTGCTGCCTAATGCATTTATTCATGGCCTATATATATTCTCCTCTATAACCTCTTTATTCATGTCTTCATTTTAATAATATTGCTTATGTGAAAATTGCTAGATGAATTATTCAATTTTTTTCTATTATCCAGTGTATCTGCAATAAAACTGATAATCGAGCTCTGTAAATACATTTATAATAATTTCAGTTAGTCGTCTTAGTATTTGTCTCTCTGACTGCCTGTCTTTAGCTCTTTATATTCCATTCTCAAGCTTTGGACTTGAAGTACGTTGTTTCTATTTGTTATATAATGAAGACAAGCTGCTAAGTAAATGCAAATGCTAATTCTGTAGTTACTTTTCATTTCACATGAAATTTCATTAGTGTTAAGTATGGAAAATTAATTACTTCTTAATCACAATTCCATAGAGCTTAATCACCAACTACAAATAACTATCTTAAAGGGTAATGCTATGGATTAACCATAAATCAACAAAGCAGGCAAATTCTGCATTAAGGCCAAAATCCAGGTGCATACTTATGACCTCTAGTTGCTAATAAAGAAATAGGTACAATCTCTTATGCTGGAACAGAGTTTTTTGTGTATTTATTCTTCCATTCAACAATTTCTTTTTGTATTTTATTTGGGCCAAACTCAGAGGATAAAATAGTGATAAAATAGTCTCTGCCCTCAGAAAGTTTACAGTTGGCTAGTGAAGCTGGTCAAGTGAAAACAGAGGGAGATTAACGCTTTAATGAGTGGTCTTCACAGATGTTTTGAAAGGGGAACAGAAGGAGCAGCTAGCTGAGCCTTTGGGTGGTTTGTGAAGGTTCATGGGACCCGGGAATGTTAAGAAGAAACCCTGAAGTCAATATTTACTCATATCTTTCCTTATTTATCTTTTTTCCACCCTCTTCAGTGGGACTTACACTTCACTGAGTGGCTAAAGCAGCGATGTATTGACGTCTTCATCCTGGCAGGCAGCTGGTGGAGAGCCCATTTTTAGCATCTCTCCCTAAGTCTGTATTCAGTGACATCATGTTGATTAGTTACTTGAATTTGGGGCTGGTAATAGTATTTACACCATAGGAACTGGCAAATGCTACAAAAGTTGTTAAATATCTGCCGGTACACCACCTGCCCAGAAATGTAGTATTCCTTGACTCTACTGGAAAATTTAGTGGAGGATAATGAGACAGGGTAGGTTTTTCCCCCAATATTAGTAAGGTATGGTCCTGATACCAGAGATTAGAAGTGTAAATAAGACACTATCCCTGCCTTCTTAGAGATTATAACAGGAAGGATAAGCCAAATCATCATCAATCACTCTATCTCAAGACTAAGTCGGTTAAAAATGTTCAAGGGAAGAGCCGAAGGCTAGAAGGACTGCTCCAAAAATACATTTCAGTGGCTTGGTCCATGGATTGTTGGGTCATTAGGGCCTCACAGTTATGGTCATGTAAAATCTGTGGGTCACTCAGGCAAGAGTGGTGGTGTTTTGGATGGCGAAGTTTCTCAGAGTTTTTATCAACCTGCCATCCTTCTGTGGGGATTCTACCCTATGTCAGCAATAGAAACAGATAGTGTAACATAATGTTTAAGATTGTTGGTATAGGCCTCTGAGTGCCTTGGTTTAAATATGTCATATTACTATGCAATACTGGAAAAGTTACATAAACTCTCTGTGATTCAGATTCCTCTTTCTTAAAATTGGAATACCTGATAGTACTTAACTCATAGAATTTTTTGGAGATTAAAGATGTGAAAGCACTCAGGACCTGCCTGTTGTATCATGCATACTCAGATGTTCTCTATTGTCTTCAATTTAATACACAGTCTATAAGGACTAGCGGCGTCCACAAAATGGGTGCAGCATGATCTGGTCCTATTATTCCACTTTGAAGAACTACCAGAAGTCATTGCTAATCCTTGATCTTCACAGATATAAAGATTAACCAGAATTTTGGGCATTTGCCCAATTTCTCTACAGTTAACCCTGAATATTTGTGATACTATCTTCATCTTTTTCTAGTGTTATAAACAGATACAGTAAATATGATTTCTCTTTATAATAGATATTATTTCTCTTATGTTGTTAGATTTACCTAGTTAATGATAGGAGAAAGTCACAGATCTGAAAGTACAGTGAAGTTGGCCTCATAAGATGTTGTTCTAAAGAAAGGTAAGTGTGAAATGATTTTGGAAAGATATAAACACTTAAAAATAGACATAAAACTTCTCCTTTCTCTTCCTGGTCATGGAATTATTCACCACCTGTCAGTTCCTATAAACTCTTTGTTCAGAAGCAATAGAGAAAAAGCAACCTTTGAACACAGGATGCTTATTACTTCACTTGATGGTCCTATTTCTGGTGTTCCAGTAATCCCATTGTAAGGCCTTGCTCATGACCACAAATGTGACAGGAGCTAGAATCATTTCTGAGATATAATGCAGGCATTTATGATGATTAGTTAATCATTTATAAAACTTCTTGAAAATGAAAACCTGTTATACAGGGGCAAAATCTAAAAGCCCCAAGAACCGTAAATCTCCTCTGTAAAGTGCCCATCTGTTCACTCATTCATGGGGTGAAGATTGGTTAGAGGATGGGAAGAAGAAAGAGTGAGCTGAGCTCTTTTATGTGGTTTTAAAATTCCTGCACTGTTGCATTAAACCCAAATTAGCCGTAGGAATATACATGGATGCCATGGTATAGACACTGGTGTGAAAAGCAGAGGACCTGTGTCTTGACCCAGTACTACCACTAATTTGCCAAGATGTGCAAATCATTGGATCTCATTTTCCTGTTTGGGTTAGACACATGGTTTTCAAACTGTTCTCCAAGAAGTCCTCAGCACCCCAGGGATGGCATTGAGAGAGTGGCAGTATGAGCACTCAGGAATCCAGGCTACCCTCCCCTGATCACCACTTCAACCCACCAAGACAGTACCACTTCAGTTGCTTTTACAGATTTAAATACAAATTTCCATAATTTGCAATATGCTAAAAATTTTTTTTTTGGAAAATGATCACTGGTTGACAACCATTAAACTAGTGAAGCCTTAAAGATTGGAGACTCTTCTTTACATCTATCCCATCACTAATTTAGGATGTGATACTTCAGTTAATAATCAAAATTAGCTCATACTACTAGGATTACTTAGATTGATAATTATTTAGAACATAGGTTGTTATATAAAACTGATGAAATACAAATAGGAAGTAAATTGTGCTCTACACTGGAATTTGACACAGCATTGTAAAATGATTATAACTCAATAAAAAATATTAAAAAATACAGTAGTAGCATGTAAAAAAAAAGAAATACAAATAGGAAGTGGCATTCAATAGGGTTGGGATCTTTTCAATACTTTAAATATTACGGGTTAATAAGAACAATACTCTATTAATTTTAAGGGATCATTCATTTCATTCTCTTTTTCCATCTGAAGTAGTTAATCATAGAATTTTATACTGGGAAGTACCTTAAGAAATCTATCATTTTACAGATGAGTGACCAGAGGGTTATTCAGAGTACCTGAGTGGGTATTCTGTGTCCAGGGTTCTTTTCTCTGTACCATATGGATTTGCCAGAGAATAAATAATGCAAGTAAATGCAAGCTACCTAAAGCAGCCAATTGGAGATTCTTAATCACAGTTTTTTTCCCCCCTTTCTCTCTGGGTCTTTGTATCTCTTTCTCTCCTTCCTTCGCTCCTTTCTTCTCTTTACTCCCTCTGCTTCCCTTCTTTCTCTTTCTTTCCTTTCTCTTTTCCTCTTTCTTTCATTCATTCACTATAAACAATTTTTGAAACTCTACAAGGAGCCCAGCACTCTGCCAGCGCTGGAAATTTGCAGCTATATAAGAAGATCATGGCTCTTGTCTCATGAAATATATAATCTAGAAGAGGAAATAGACAAGTAAACTGCTTATATGAGTACGGAATGTTAGATCCTATGGTAGAAATATTCAAGGGTGTTGTTGAAGCAAGAGGCAAGACTTTTAAATCAGAGAAGCAATTATGGACGGTCATGAAGAAAGTGGCAGTTGGAGTGTGTGTTTTGAAGAATGAGTAGGAATTAAATAGATGAAATGTGGGCCTGCATGTGTGTGAGCTGTGGAAGGAGTATTCTAGGAAGAAGAAAAAAGACACAGATGCCCAAAACAGATGATACTTTAGAAGAACTACAAGAATTTCAGTAAGGCTGTTTGGAGAGGTATGTGTCGGAAAGGAATGTTGGGAGATGAGAGCTGTAGAAAGCAGGAATATCATAAAGGATCTTCTAGAGAAAGTTTACAAGTATGAATTTTACTGTAAAAATGTGATAATGCAACAGATAGCTGTTGGTCAGGAATGCTATCATGAGGGCTGCATCATAGAAAATGACTGGCAGAGGCCAATCCTGAGAGGGCAGAACCATCAAGGATGTGCTTCCAGTAATCCAGTAGAAAGAGATGAGGGCTATAGCATGTGCCATGGAGAACTGACATCAGCGAATAAGTCTGTAACAAATCAATTAACAATTAACCTTGCCTTTACCTGAAGGGTTTAAGAAAAATATACAGTAAGAAATAGATTATTTTGGTTCTCCCAGGGGCCTGACTATACTTACAGTAAATATTAAAATTTTAATTCTGCAATTCCACACCTAACAAATACTTCCACAGTTATTTCTTTGACATTAAATTCAGCAAATGTTTCCAGGAGAGTTAAATAGTATTGTATTTGATTTGTTTCTTTGTTTTTTGGACAGAGTACCAGAGTAATTGTGATGGTCTGGCCTCTCTCTGGATGTTGGGTATGTTTTTATTATTCTGGAGTCAATCTGATACTATCTAAATTC
Organism: Camelus dromedarius; assembly: GCF_036321535.1. Taxonomy (NCBI): domain Eukaryota; kingdom Metazoa; phylum Chordata; class Mammalia; order Artiodactyla; family Camelidae; genus Camelus; species Camelus dromedarius. Next base: position 34,797,920 of record NC_087439.1, read on the forward strand.
AACAAGATAAATTATTTTTTTGCAAAAACTCCATTCCATGAAAAAGGATAAAAATTCAGGAAAGAATTCACATCCATCAGATTAATCAAAATGATCGATATATTTAATGTTTGAAATCAGCTACACATGCTGCAGTGAACTATGGGGGAGTGGTTGTGCATGTGGAAAAGGGCCTGTATTATAAATCATAGAAAAAGAGCTTTTTTTGTTAAAGCAAAGCTTATAACTATCACAGGCAAAAGTGGATCTGAACATACTTTCATTTATTTTACTCGAAATACTCAATTGAATCACAGGGCCATTGTTTCTCAAATTGTAGTGCCAGAATCAGCAGCTTCAGCCTTACCTGGGAACCTATTAGAAAAGCAAATTATGAAATTCCATTTCAGACTTATTGAAACAGAAACTCTGTGGAGCAGGAGAGGTAGTAATCTGGGTTTTAACAAGCCCAAGAGGAGGTTCTCATGTACATCAAAGTTCGAGAACCACTACAATTGAACTTTTATCATAGTGGTTAAGAGCATGAATTCCAGAATCAGATCTCCAAATTCTGGCTCTGCCACTAAACAGATGTGATCTTGGGCAATTTACTTAACTTCCCTAACTTTAGCTTCCTCATTTATAGTATGGGGATAAACGTATTTCCTACTGTATAGAGTAGTTGTAGAGACTCAATGAGACAGTGCCTTCATTGACTCATTCAGTCATTCATTATATACTTAATCATTGGGCATCTGCTTCCTCCCAGGCACTCTTTCAGGCACTGGAGATTTAATGGTGAATAAAAGAGGCAAGGTCTTTACTTGGTAGTTGGGGAGATACATATTCCATGGCTTTACATATTTTGGACACTCAGCATCATGTCTGTCTAGTGCACTGAAAGCTCTCAGTGAATGTTGTTTGTGATGAGTACTAGCTAATTGTTCCTTTGAGTTCAAAGCAATGTCATTTTCAGTTTACTCAATTCAGTTTTCCCAAACATTGTTAAGATCAATATATGTCTGGCTGGAGCAGCATTTAAAAACAAACAAACCAAAATACCCTGACTCTTAAAACAGAAAAAACCTGGGGACTGTAATCTGTGAAAATAAAACTGCTGCAGAATCTAAAGACAACATTTCACCATGATGAAAAGAGATAAACAAGAGCCACTGTTCAGACTATTCAGAAATGTAACATTTGTAAAGGATTTAGAACACCCCCAAATTTCTTTCCTGTTGCCTACTGAACACATTAAAAAGTGGACTGTTCTATTATTAAATGATGCTTGAAAGCTTTCTGTGTTTGATGGAGAGCAGCAATCTTCTGGGTGTCCAGGAAAAGCTGCTACAACTTTCTTAACAGCCTCTCACATCTGGTTATGGAGGCCTAGTCATTTAAATAAAAAAAGGGCAGAGAAAACGCTGAGAGGCAGTTTGATCTAACTGAACCTTTTCAAATGACTACACTAATTTTAAACATATGAATTTAACTGTATGTTTGCCCCTCTATAAACAGGGCGAACAAACAGTATATCATTTTTACACTTGAACTGTATTATGATTTTAATGCAGGCTCAGGTGAGTTGAGGTCAGAAGATACAATTAAATGGATCTGGTACCAGCTGGAGATTAGGTTCTCTTTAACCATGCTTGGGTGATTTATCCATCAACAACTCATGTACAGCTCCATAAAAATTGATATCTGTTTAAAAATAGGTATTAAAATACAGTGTACTTTTAAAATTAGAGACTAAAATATTGTGTAGTTGCCAGCAGGTAGTTTATTTAATATTCATATGCACTTTGAAACAAAAAGATTCCTGTTCTTGGAATAAATATCTATTAGAATAAATTCACCCTAGTTGCTGATATATATGTATACAGGGAACTTGTATGCTTGGTCAAGTCCTTGGAAATAAATGCAGAAACAAACTTTTAAATCATTTACAACCCAGCATGTGGAGTAATGGTATATAATTACATGACTTGTTAACTGGCTCTATCTGTTCCTCAGATATTTGTTTCAGTATTGTTCTTTCATGAAAGGCTGCTTAAAAACAAAAACAGGAAAAAAAAAAAAAGGAATCAGAAATGCCAAGTAAATGGATTTATGAAGAGGAAGTACAAAATCTTGATGCCTTTATATATTCTGCAGTGGACTGTGAATGATAGGCTTTAATCTTGTGGTTGAATTTGGTTCCTAATAGATGTAAATTCAAATATTTGGATTTTCAGCATCTAAAGCCAACTTGGAGCTCTAAGTAAAGGGCAATCATTTGTCTACTAATATGCATATCAAAAACTTAAACAAATGAGCATTTAAAAGTAATATTTGATTAACCATTCGCTGAAAGAAAAGTAATTCTGCCTGTCTAATCCAGTAATTTATATAGTTTAGTCATTTGCTTGTCAATAATGAACAAATTGCCCTAATATATTACTGCAATGCTTCATTTTCATTAAGACATCTGCCAACTTTTCAAAAAACCTTTTCCAGTTGGGACTTGACTTATAATTGTGGAGTCCCTTGGGGGATTTTCAATATTATTCTAATCAATTTTATCTACAGTACACAATATGGATGATTACATCGCAATGTAATTTCCAAAGTTACCTTCTCACATTAGTCATTTGCAAAAAGAGGAGACACTACTGATGACTCCAGAACATATTTTAGAGAAAAGACTCACTGCAGCAATGAAGCAAAGAATATTTTTCATCATTTGAATGCAGCACAACATGAATATTTATAGTACAGATATGCTTACATAATTTACAACCACACTTCAAGCTTTATGGTCTATAACATTTATGTTATTTTTTATTAAATCAGATGATAATGAATTTTATAACCATAAGATTCAAAATTTGAAAAGTCCTCCAAGATGATCTTCCTGTGTGTGGACCCCTGTGATAATGCCATAGTCTCCTTCCTTCTTTCCTTCCTTCCTTCAGATGGGAGGCGAATCGTAGTTCCAGGGAAAGCTGGAAAAATAAAATTGCTCTTAATCTCACTTTAAATTGAATCAAGACACCCAAAAAGTCATTCAGCTAGTCTCTATCCATAACAAGTGTAATATCTTGGCTCTTGTCTTTACTCTTTACTTCATTTTTAAGCTTATCCTGACTAAGGTGGGGAAAAGTTATGCTGTTTATTGAGGAACCATTCCAAGACCTTCCCCTCAAATCTTAATCATTGTGGTCTTCCACATGGCCATCTAATCTATCTTTAAGAGTTTTATAAAACCTACCCCTAATATCAGAGAAGTCTACTTTCAGCTAAACGGTTAATATTCAGAAGCACTGAAGAGGACACAAACAGATCTTATAAATTAAAATATATAGAAGGAAAAGGAAATAAGAATGACACATAATAAACTTTCTGATGAAGAGCAAGTCAGTAGTACTATCAGGAAAGTCTAGTTTTTTTGGATTTCCTGCTTGTTTTTACCAAGTTTTTGTGACTCTTTCTATTAAGCACTAGCAGGGAGTAGCAAAAATGAACCCTAATTGTCAGAAATCTGTGTCCATGGTGCTTTCCTGTTTTTAATGTATTTATAAATTGTTTCAGCCAGTCATTTTCATTTTAAAGTTTTTAAAAAACTTTACTGTCAGATTGAATGAATTAAAATGAATAGCATACCAACCAAAATACGTATGAATTCATCATTTAAAGTTAATAAAGTCATTAACAAATATTTATTAAGTGCTTATCAAACACAAGGTAATTTCCTAGAACGTATAGGTAGAACAATCTAGAACACTACCTAAGAGACATGAAAGAAGGCTTGAAAACCTAGAGAGACATGTATTCTTTGTAGGTAAAAAGATTCAGTATGTTAAAACTTTCTGTTCTATTTAAATTAATTTTGTTCTCATCAAAATAATCCTGATCAAAAAATTACCTAGCCTTTTTTTCAACTTGCAAAATGAACTTATCTGGAAAAGTAAACTTAGGATACACGGAATAAGGGGGGAAAGTATTCCAAGCTGGGAGAATGAGTGGGACCAGTTTTATGGGCAGCAGTTTGGAAAGGATGTTCAGGATATGGTAAGTAAACAGACTTGATGAAATAGTTCATCTAGGACAGAGAAGGATTAGATTATAAAGACAGAGGAGATGCAGTTGGGGAGAACTTTTGATTCTAAGCTGAGTATGGGACTTTCTTCCAAAGGGAATTGATTTAAAGGTTTTGAGCCAGGGAATTACACTTGGACAGAGCCACATAAGAGCACCCTAGCATTAGTGTACATGATGGATTGGAAGGGAAACAGATTCTAGGCAGGCATAAGAGTTAGAAGGCTATTGAAATAATCTGTGCATGAAATGGTAAAGGCCCAGAATAAAATCATATAATTCATATAGAAGGACCTTCAGATCATCTAGTTCAGTGGCTTTCAAGTTTTTTTTAACCATGAGCTATTGTTACAAAATGTTTTACATACACATATATGTATAAAACAAAAAATTTAACAGAACAATATTTATTCTTAGTATTTATGATGGCATTTGACATTGTTTTGCTCTATTCTTTTTAAATTTTAGAAATGCTGATGGGAACATACTATATTTATTTTAAGATTTTCTAACAGGTTGTGACTTTCTGTTTGTAAAACATGGATCAGGTACAGTCCCTTTACTTTTCAGAAGAGAAACTAAAGTACAAAGTAGCCAAGAGACTTGCTTAGGATCTCATTGCTCATAATAATTAGAGGCTAGGTCTGTGAACATCCATTGTACCATGTTAGTTAGGATGGTGCCATGGTAGAAATAGACCTGAGAGTAATTTTAGAGGAGAAATGAACAAGACAAAAAGACTGACTGGGAAAAATCAAAGTCAACTGAGGTTTTATTCCTCGTTAATTTGGTAAACCGACTTGCCATAGAATTACAGGTGTCTGAAGAAGGGAGAAATTTATAAGTTCACACTGAGGGTAAGAGAATAGAGGGATAGTCAAACTGGCCAGCAGGCAGAGACAGCTGCAAGTATTCAAATGGAAAAATCTTGTCAGTCATCTGTTTGGGAATGACTAGATGGCATTCAACCTAATAAATGTATATGGAATATCTCTCCTATTCATGACCCTGTTATAGGTACCAGAGATTCAGAGATGAGCAAAATCAGGTCCCTGTACATAAGAAGCTCTTACTCAAAAGTTTGTCGATAGTATTGCACTCCCTTGGAATTAAATCATTTCTGTTGCTAAAAATTCAATAAAATTCATTTTAAAAACCTTTAAAATTTTTAATTTTCTACAGTTTGATCCAGGAACTTTACACCTGCGACTTGCACTGTTTTTTTTCTTTTTTCAGCAATAATGTGTGTGTATGTGTGTGTGTAAAGTGTCTTTCCTTTTGACATCCACCAATATTCTTTAAGGTGGCAAATTGCCTCTTACCAGATTACATCTGAAAAGAAACAGCTTCTGACAGGGAAATGAGCAGCTGGGTGGCAGCCTACAGCAACTCTGTTATTTTGCACTGATATATCATTTTAATGTAAATGGCTGAAATGCAGTCTGGAAATAGTTATTCATCACAAACAGCCACAAAGCTGGTTAGCATTTAAGCTGTTATATTTGTGGATTGACTTCCTTCTAGGTGCTTCCCTTCCTTTAATAATAACGATGGTGATTTTCACATTGCCCATTGGAAGGAAGAAGAAGGGGGTAGTGAAACCATGGTTTAAGCTTTGTAGTGTTGAGAAAAATCTGCAGCAGTACCTGAAGAGAGTCCAGGATCCTTAATATCCAATGCATTTGAAAAATTTTCCCATTTTACCCAGGTAACTAGGAGTTTTATCCTTAGGGAAAGTGAAACAGAAACTGGCCATCACGGAGTCAGAAGTTAAATCATTGGCAATAGTTACGTATAATTCCTGTTCTAGGTTTTATTCCACGTTCAGAGAGTCTTGTTACTCTGAACTCTTTAAGCTTGTGTGCTCTTTGAACCTATAAAGTTAGTATACTGCTTCCTAACACATCAACTTTCCAGACTGTTGGAGGAATCTTTTAGCCATCTATCTCTGCTCTCCTAAGAGATCCTTGTCTTTTCTCACACTACTTCGTGGGTCACTCTTATGAACTGACCATCATGGTAAAGGAACATTTCAAGTTCCTTTAAAGTACAGATTAAAATACACATCTAACCTTTGCTACACAGCGTATCTAACAAAAATGGGCTTTCCAGATAATGTGATAGCATGAGATGGAGGGCTATGCCACAAGAAAAGGAGAGAAGTGGGGCAGACACAAACAATGATAACACAGTAAAGCAGGAAATTTTGAAACTGCTATTTTGATGGAGTTGCATGATGCAGTGTGTGTGTGTGTGCAGATAATGAGCAACAAATCTTTTAATCATTCACCCCATACCTGGGAGTTATTTCATCTTTGATGAGGTGAGGCTCAGTGAAGGATGAGATCTGAGGTTCAAAGTGATCTGATACCAACAATACTTCATTTTTTAAAAAAATGGTAACTGAGCATTTCACAATACATCAAAATTCTGTACATCAAAAAAAAAAAAAAAACAAACCCTAAATAAAATAGCTGTGCCAGAATACCATTTGTATCAAAAGGGTTGACTTAAAGAAATTTGTAACCCCTAGGGGACGTTTGGCCATGTCTGGAGACATTTTAGTCTGTTACAGCTTGGAAGGAGTTTGTTTGCTATTGATGTCTAGTTGGTAGTGACTGGGGATGCTTTTAAACATCCTATGCACAGAAAAGATCCTTCCCCTGCCCCTTCTCACAATAGAGTGTCAATAGGTGAGGAAACCCAGCGTTAGAGTGATAAAGGTGAGAGAACTAAGAGATTGGCTGACAAGAGAGTATAAGTGTAAAAACAGAAGAGACAACAGCATAGATACTTTCTCTCCCAGTGACTTCTTTTATACTTATTTTAGTTTTCCACACATGATAAAACAATTCATCTTGCCTCAGCAAGTCTTTTACTGAATTCTTACCCACCACCTGACTCTGATCCTGACCTAGTGAGCCCAATTCTGGGAATTTATCTTATGGAAATAATCTAAAAGAAAGACATGGTCATAGGCTTGTTCTTTGTAGTGTTATTTATAACCTAAAATCTAACCCTACTGCAAGATAAATTGACTTAGAGGTCATAATGTAGCATGTGAGAGAAAATGTAGATTCTGCCATCAGAACTGAAATTCAGGAGAGAGGTTGAAGCAGATAATATAAATTCAGAGTATTAATGTTGCCCTAAGATTCAACATATCTTTATCTCTAAATGGAATTTAATCTGCTCCAATTTCTTACCTGTCTGGTTGGCAGAAAACTCAACCTCAGTTATTATGGAGGCATCCCAGGCCCACCTTCAGTGTGGTTGTAAATGAATTCTGAGCATATTTGGGGCAGGAAAACTGGGGAGAAACTAGGCTCTTAATTTGAGAGAGTCTGTATCTTTAGTATTGCTTCTTTTCCATTTTCTTTTATGTGATGCTGCTTTTGAGCCCTGGTACCCATAACACAGATGCACTCAGAAATGCCCTCTCAGCATCATCCTCTGCCTATGATGGGTTTGGGAGGGAGTGCCACCGGGAATCAGAGACTGAGCTTAGCCACCCCTGTCTGCTTTGAGGTGCTTCAACCTCCTTCTGGTCAGTCCTGCTCCATCTGCTTTTCCTTCTTTGTGGGCAGGAAAGCTCCTTTGTTCCCCATTTCTTCTTAGGACCAAAGAAGATATTTAGAAACACAGTAAAGGACTTAACTGGATTTGGAAGTAAAAAAACAAAACAAAACTGAGAAACATAATTATCAGTTTTTTCTTAATAACTTGTGTTTTACATTAACAGAATACACTTATAATGAAAGATACGGGAGAATAGTTGAAAACCATAACCAAGAAAAATTAGAGCACACACAGCAAAAAGTTAAAGATACCTTGCTTGTAGGAAGTGTTTTAATAGTAAATTATAATCAGAGAGTTGGGCTAATATCCTAGAAAACAGAAGACATTGGTTGTAATCAAATCTCCCAGAAATTCTAGAAAGATAGAGGATTACAAAATCTGACAAGTTGCATGAATTTGATCACAAAGAGATCACCAGGACTGTGAAGTCTTCAAGAGTACAATTTTTGGAGCATAATAAAAGTTTAGAGAGTATCCATAGGAATAAGAGGGTCATGGGTGTATAAAAATGAGGGAAGTACGATCAGTTTTAGAATCTCACAGTGAAAGGAAGTTCATAAACAGGATCTGTCCAGGAGTACAAAAGGTATCAAAAAGAATATATTGGATAATGAGATCTATACATAAATTTGTAGGCAAAAATATGAAGTTTCACTGGACAAGGAGAGCTTGAAGACAAGACAGAGATGGGAAATTGTTGGAGGAGAAACTGAACAAAAATGAAAGTTTAAGAGCACAGGTGGAGGGAATGCCCGTGAAAGGAGGAGGGACAAATCTTTGGGACTAAAGGGAGGAGACGTAAAGATCTTTTAAAGCAAAGGAGTTGGAAAATGAGAAAGATTCCTTCTAATAACGCTCACCATGTTAGTAAAGTATTAGGAGCATCATTGTTGAGAGGGCTAGCAGCTTGGGGACCTGATTCAGAGACTGATGATTTGCAGAGATATTTTTCCCAAATTAAAAGTTTAATGTAGTTCATTAAATAACAGTGAAACAAGCCCAGCTTTGTGTTAATTTTTTGTTTATATGCAAATTCATAACTACTACCTAACCTCCTTGTAAATGCCAGGACATGCTAATGTAAAATCATTCTTTTTGAAAAATGAATTATGATCCCATCCAGAAGCACAACCCATGTATCAACTTGGACTGACACAATTGTTTTTATTTCTAATGAGGGCCTTCATTTACTTAAAATGTCGCTCCCTAGATATTCTGTTTCTCTTTTAAATATGTAAGACCCTTGCTGTAAAAAAAGGAAATTACACTGAATCAAAAGCCATTGAAAGTATTAGTTGGAAACTTGATAGGGCTACATTGAATCTTAATCTTGAAAATGCAGTAAAATTTAACTCCATCATAATAACCACAAGAGGCAGATCAATATGACTGAATTAAGGTCTAGTCTATAAATCTTTACTTGGTGAATGAATTAGGAAAAAGATAAGCTATAACCAAAATGATGAAGAGTGAGACAAGAACACTCCTCTCTGGAATTAGCTTCCAATAAAGTTCAGTTTGGGGCTGCAGTAATGGAGAATTATGTGTTGTGTACTGTGGACATTGGCAGATCTACTGACAAAACTTACCTAGGTGTAGGATCTTGGGTTTTGAAGACAAGGTTCTTACTCTTTATGGATAACAACAAAAAATGGAAAACATAATGCTGAAGTTGTATATGTGATTATTAAGTATGAAGTTTGCTACATGGCATTATACATTTATGATGTAAGGGCTGTGTATGTGTTAATGATTTTTATTGTCTAAATTGTTCAGTTCAGTGAAACATTTGTTTAGCATTGACTGTATGTAAAGTACTACCTAAGAATCCTAAGGAAATTCAAAGATGAAAGGGACTGGTTCCTGACCTCCAAATGCTTAGACTGTTGTGGGTTGAGTAATGCAAAGACTTTTTTGAAATTGGACACAGCCTGAAGGCTCTGTTCAGCATTATTATGAAGATTCAAATAAAATTTTATTGAAACATGGGAAAAGAAATGTTTATACTCCCATTAGCTTTATAGTGTTAATTTTTTCAATTTTTAAAATCTTTACATCATTATAGGTTAGTATAGTACCTGCCTGATGTAGATTAAGCATTAAATAATAATTCATTAAGTAAAAATTGAGGGTGGAGCGCTAAAAGATTCTAGACAGAAAACAGTTTCCATGGATTTAATCAAAATATTTATGGATTCCTTTCTACTGGAGATAATAGTACTTGTCAGGATGGTCATATCCTCAGCTCTTGTCCTCATGTAGCTTCTAGTGTGGCAAAATCTGAATGTTGAAGGTTTTAAATAAAATTTTAGTCACTGAAATACAATGAAAGTTTGAAGTGTAATGTTGAATGGCCCACCACAACCTTGAGTGTTAAATTGAGCAAGGGAAGAAAAAAATACTTAAAAGGTAAGAGACAGTTTAGGTGTGGAAAAACAGTTCCAGGAGTCAGTGGGAAGCACTGACTGAGATTCAGTCTTGTAATACCATAGTTAAAGAGTCAAGTGTTATGCTAGAGAGAGGGCAAAGAGATATCTAAGAGAAAAGATAAAACCCCATTTATGCTTTGTTCATATGCTTTATTAAATTTAAAAGTTTTTCATGGATACTAGCCAATTTTCATTTCCTTTTAAAGTAGGCTTTTTTTTTTTTTTTTAAGAATTCAAAAGATGTGATTATAGGGAGCAAAATCGGTAAGTTTGTCTGAAACAGAGTTTAAGAGTAAAAGGGTAGAAGTGCAGTAACAGGAGAAAATTCACAACAGATAGTCTTGGGTCAGATCATAAAAAGCTCTGAATGCCATGCTAAGGAGTTCGCACTTGATCTGGTACACAGTGAGAAAGAAAGCTTTTTGAACAAGAAAACGCACTGACAAAAACAGGGTTGGGGGAATATTAGTCTGCAATTCTTGACAGGATTGACTGGAAGGAACTTTGAGAGAGGTAGGTCTGGATCGTTTTCATTTATTACTATTCCAGAACCACAAGAGTGCCAAATTCCATGGGAGTATTGGCTATCTGATTTGTTCACAACCCTTTGTACTCTGTGGTATGCAATAAATTGCTGTTGAATTAATGGATAGTCATATTTCTCTTATTGGGAATGTCTGTAGTTATCAATGTCAAGTTCAAAGTAGGATTTCTTGATTAGGAATTTTGCAATTTATATAGTAACCATATTTTCCATTTAGAATGCCTTGGGAAATTTCAAGTTTATTTATAATCCCTGATGTCAGTGAGAAGGAAAAAAAGCTAATTTACAGTTCATCATTCAGCCGTTATTCTACATGTGGGTGGGACTAATAAACATTAGGTTATAGATGACAAGCATATTGATGAAAGAAAGAATAGCGGATCCTAAAGATGAATTGTGGTTCAGCACTATTATTAGTCTTGATAAATAAGATATTTTGAGATAATTCAGTATTCTGAATTGCTGTAAAATAGTAGAAATATTTGGACTTTTTTTGGTAGAAAAAATTATTTTTTCTAACTTTATTAAGGAATAATTTACAAATATAATCGTATGTATTTAAAGTGTACACTGATGATTTGATATACATGTATATTGTGAAATGACTACCAAGATTAAGATAATTAACACATCTATCACCTCACATAGTTAACTCTTTTTTGTTTGTGTATGGTGAGAATGCTTAAGATTTACTCTCAATAACTTTCAAGTATACAGCACCATGTTATTAACTATAGTCATCACACTGTACTTTATATCCCCAGACCTTATTATTTTTATAACTGAAAATTTGTACCCTTTGACTTACACATCAGCCTTATTTCCTTCTCCTTCCAACCTTTGGCATCCACCTTTCTATTCTGTTTCTATAAAATCACCTTTTTTTTTTTTTAAGATTCCACATATAAGTGATATCATACATTGTTTGTCTCTCTTTTTCTTACTTCACTTAGCTTAATACCCTCCAGGTTCATCTATATTATTGTAAATGTCAGGATTCCTTCTTTTATGTTGCTGAATAATACTCCATTGTGAGACACACACACACACACACACACACACACATACATTTTTTTCCTTATCCATTCATCTATCAAAGGACATTTAGGTTGATTCCATGCTTGGCTATTGTGAATAATGCTGCAGTAATCAAGGATGTGCAGATATCTCTTCGAGATACTGATTTCAGTTTCCTTGGATATATACCCAGGAGTAGAATTTATGTATCATATGGTAGTTAAATTTTAATTTTTGGGGGAACTGCCATACTGTTTTCCATAGTGGCTACACCAATATACATTCCCACCAACAGTGTAGGAGGGTTCTCTTTTCTCCACATTCTCACCAACACTTATCTCTTGTCTTCTTGATAATAGTTATTTTAGCAGGTATGAGGTGCTATCTTAACATGGTTTGATTTTCACTTCCTTGATGGTTAGTGATATTGAGCACCTTTTCATATACCTATTGGTCATTTGTGTGTCATCTTTGGAAAAATGTCTATTTAGGTACTTCACCCATTTTTAAATTGGTTTATTTACTCTCTTGCTGTTGAGTTACATGAGTTCCTTACATAGTTTGGCTATCAACCTTTTCTCAGGTATATAATTTGCAAATATTTTCTCCCATTTTGTAGGTTACCTTAACCATTTTTTTATTGTTTCCCTAGTTGTGCAGAGGCTTTTTTAGTTTGACATAGTCCTACTTGTTTACTTCTGTTTCTGTTGCTGTATTATTTTGTCTCATTAGTAATTTCTTAATTGATAATTTCTCTAAGAAATTATTGCCAGAATCAATGTCAAGAATCCTTTTTTCCTCCTATATTTTCTTCCAGAGTTTTACAGTTTTAGGTCTTACATGTAAATCTTTAATGCATCTCAAGTTAATTTTTCTGAGTGGTATAAGATAAGGATCCAGTTTCATTCTTTTGCATGTGGTTCTCCAGTTTTCTCAGCATTTATTGAACAGCCTATGTTTTCTCCATCTGTGTTCTTGGCTCCCTTGTCGAAAATTAGTTGACTGTGGAATCTGGAAAAAAGAAAAAAAAGAAAAAGGAAAAAGAGGACAGTAATGAACTCATCTACAAAACAGAAACAGACTCGCAGACCTAGTAAACCATTTTATGGTTACCAGAGGAAAGGGGGTGGAAAGGAATAAATTTGGGAGTTTGAGATTTGTGGTTAACCACTATGTATAAAAATAGGTAAAAAACCAAATTTCTTCTGTATAGCACAGGGAACTACATTAAATATCTTGTAATAACCTTTAATGAAAAAGAATATGAAAGCAAATATATGTATTATATTCAATTAAAAAAAATTATTTGACTGCATATGAGTGGATTTATGTTTGGGCTTTGTATTCTGTTCCACTGGTCTGTGTGCCGGTTATTATGCCAGTACTATGCTTTTTTGATTACTATAGCTTTGTAATATACTTTTTAAAAATTGAAGTATAGTCAATTACAATGTGTCAATAACTAATGTATGGCATAATGTCCTGGTCATGCATGTATACACACACACACACATACATATGTTCATTTTCATATTTTTTTTTTAATGAAAGGTGTAACATACTTTGAAATCAGAAGGTGTGATGCCTCCAGCTTTGTTCTTTCTCTGGATTGCTTTGGGTATTCAGGATCTTTTGTGGTTTCATACAAATTTTGGGGTAGTTTCTTCTATTTCTGTGAAAAAATGCCATTGGAATTTTGATAGCAATTGCATCTGATCTGTAGATTGTTTTGGGTAGTATGTATTTTTCACAATTAATTCTTCCAAGAACACAGGCTATCTTTCCATTTATTTGTGTCTTCTTCAGTCTCTTTCATCAGTGTCTTGTAGTTTTCAGTGTACATGTCTTTCACCTCCTTGGTTAAATTTATTTCTAACTATTTTATAGTTTTTGATGCAGTCGTGAGTAGGATTTCTTTTTAAATTTCTCTTTCAGATAGTTTGTTGTTAGTGTATAGAAATGCAAATGATTTCTGTATGTTGATTTTATTTTTAGTCTCAAAAAATAGTCAAGATAATTAAATATTCTGTTGCTATTAAAGCAGTAGAAAGATTGTATGCTTTTAAAACATTTTTGGTAGAGAAAATAGTCTTTTTGAGGTACTTTTGTTTCATATGTTTGAACTTTGTTCCCTCAGTAGAAATAGCTTCCAGAAGAAGTCATAGTGTCTTCCACATCCCTGTACAAAATATGTAGTCCCAACTAAGTGTTTCTTATTATTGTTTAAAATACCAATGTACTCCATCTGAAAAATTCAAATACTTTTGCCATCTGATTGCTTTTTATAGGTGGGAAAGCCGTATTTATTTCATTACTCTGCGTATTTGTACTAGTAAAATCCAATTTCAGAAAAACACAATGAAAATATTTACTGAATGCTTACTATGTGCCAGTTGCTTACACAGATGAATACATTTATTGTTCACACCAGTCTATGAATTAGGTGCTACCATATCCCTGTTTCATAGATGAGGGAACTGATACAAAAAGAAGTTAAGTAAATTGTCCAAGAAGACACAGTACTAAAAATGGTGAGGAGGGATTTGAACACAGACAGTCTGATTTTAGTCATACTCAAAACCAGCAGTTGGCATTTTTTTTTTTCCTGTAAAGGGCCAGATAGTAAATATTTTAGGCTTTGCAGGCCATATGGTCTCTGTCGCAACTACTCAACTCTGCCGTTTAGTGCAAAGCAGCCATAGATAATATGTAAATGAATAAGCGTGGCTGTATTCCAATAAAACTTTATTTATGGACACTAAAATTTGAATTTCATAAATTTTTATGTGTCACAAAATAGTATTTTTCTTTTGATTTTTTTTCACAATCATTTAAAAATGTAAAAACCTTTCTTAGCTGTGGGGTATACAAAAATGGGGAGGGAGTGACTGGTTTTGTCCCACAGGCTATAGTTCGCTGACCCCTGCTCTAAATCACAGTGCTCTTCAGCCTCTAGGGAAGAAATGCAGAACTACTTGGGAATCTATCTAGACTCCATTATTCATGAAGGAAGTTGGGACATTTACTTTTTCTGATGAAGTGGGGAAGAATAGAAGAAACTGCTAAATGATGAATTTGGGATAGAACTAAAAATAATTTATTGGATGAAATAGCAACCAAACCCAAAAACAAGTTCCTGAGGATTACTGTAAGATCTTTTTATGCCTGTAATATTTCCCTCAGGAAAGACTATTTCTCAAAGAGATGGCCCTTTCTTGGGATTTAGTAAAACAAGGATTGCAAACAAGTGATAATCTAAACCACAAGTTGACAAACCATGGGTGGGCCACATTTGGCCTGCTGCCTTTTTTTTGTACTGTCGGTGGGCACTACCCCAGCAAGCTAGCACTAAGAGCCATGGAGACCCAGAGCCAGATAGAGGGCATGGGAGGATCCATCCGCATACCCCTTTCACACCTACTACCTCCCTCCCCAGTCACACCTTGCCACTGCCCAGGGTCTGTGCCAATTAACACCTACACTTTGGGGACTCTGCTTTGGCAACTGACACCTACAAAATGTTAGAGTCTCATTCTGGTGCGTGGCCTCACCTCTGGGCAGCTGTCCAAGTTCAGATGGTGCACTGGATCTGGATTTCACTGGACAGATGGTGAAAGTGACCCTGGCAGCTACTTACCTCACTGCCTGCTAGGCCCTTTCCCCTTGGTCTAGTTCATCATCAGCCTGAGAAGATCTTCTTTAGGCAGCCACTGGTTACAAAGTGTCCTTATTACCTGAATACCCATCCCAGGCTAACAGGAAAGGTTTTTTTTTTTTCTCTTATTACATAAATACCTACAGTATACCCTCAATTTTGCCTCTTGACCTACAAATCCTAATATATTTAATATCTGTCCTCCAACCTCCAGATCCCTGACCCTGGCCTGGAGCATGACAGGACCTCAGAAACAAAGAGAAAGAGGGAAAATAGCAGGAAGTTGTTTGAATTAAAAGATGTAAGATTTGGTAACAATTTAGCCCATTTAGTATTTCACTCAATAGAAGGGAAAAAACTGAACCTTAAGTAAAATATGTAACTAGAAAGCAGTGGGACTGACAATTTTTCTCAACCATCCTGTTTGACAAAATGTGATTGTCTCTCAAAATGGCGCCCTCCGGATGTTCTTCATGAAATTTAACAATGTTGCCATTGCTATAAAACATTTTGGCACTGTTCTTTTGGAATTGCTCTCCTAGTTTACAAGATGCAAAAGATAATCTCAGAGAGGGACTGTCATGTCGAATTTTAGAGTTGAATGGACATTTGAGATTAGTCTCATATTTTTATAGTCAGATACCTCCTTCAGTCAAAAAGGTTAGTTCCCAGTTGACCACCCTTCTTGTTAGTAATACTTGCTTCAGTATGACTCTTTTCTAAATTAATTCATTTTTCCAGGATGAAAGACATGTTTCTGTCAAGGATAGTGAAAAATAAAAAACAGATTTTATCAAAGTCATTTTACAAAGAGAAAATAAAAAATGTTCTGAGTTTCTAGCAACAGTCAATAATTTGTTTGGCTGTATATATTTGGGTGAATTTTCTTTAAGAAAAGCCATGTTACTCTATGATATTAAGCAAACTGCCTTGAATTCCTTAATGTTAAACAGTTTTTGGACTTTAATAACTTTTAATTACAAAATAATAATCTTAATTCATGTTTTCTCTGAGCATTCTGCATTGCTCCCCAAAAAAACATGTTTTAAGGTAAATACATAAGTATAAATATTTGTCTGAAATTATAAGTCAGATTGATTTTTAATAAAAATAGGCAAAGGGGGAATGTCATTATGATCACTCTATTCTTTTAGAAATAATTTTTCTTCGAAAAAGATGGGGACATTACCTTTCTTCCCCCCACCATCAGGATGGTAGCTAGATTTTTTTTTCAGTTTCACAGAGATGTGCCACAGAGAGCAACCAAATATAACAACTCCCTTTCACAACCATGTGGAAGCAACTTGCTTCCTGCCATTTCTCCCTCTTGTGATATTCCAAAGTGAAAATGAAATACAGATACTATCAAACTGTGGCTATGACAGATGAAAAAAAAAGATTCTTCTGTTTTACTGAAGTGCATTTGTTTTCCTCCTCCATTCTACAGGAAGCATTACAAACCCACAGAGTCCCTGAGAGATGGATTTTACTGGGAGGCAAAATGCTAACTTTGCTCAAAGATGTGTAAATGCCACGTGCCCAGATGGTCCTTTTGCCTATTCATAGGGAGAGGCTCAGAAACACACATGCATCTTTCCATGGTCAGTCATAACAGATTTGTTCTAAATAAGACACACTGTTTTGCAAGATGGCAGGGTACTGTCAGGTTGTATTTTAAGCACAAATGTTTCTGCCAGACAGACACAGCATATACCATGTGCTTCAGGAACACACACACATGTGGCATTGATCTGAGGACAGAATACAGACCTTGTGTTGTCGTTTTATAGTTCAGATCAATAAACCCAGTTGTATTTCCTGCACTGACCTTCAGTTGACTCTAGGATTTGATGCCAATCATCAAAATTATAGAGAAAGATAAGTAGATAGACAGGTAGATAGATGGACAGATAGCCCTCCTTACCCTTTACATAGTAGCATCCCTTTGCCAAGCCTGATTCTGCAGATTGCCCCTGAAGGGATCATTGTGTTGGGGGAGGGATCTAGTAGTCCTGTACCTAATTTATTTTTACTACAGTCCTTTTTTCCCATTAAGAATCACTTTCCATTGATGTTTTAACAAAAGTAGAACTTAATAAGCAACTATTTACATTTCACATTTGATGTGTTATCAGGTGGATTACAGTTCTTAGAAATTTACAATCTAAAATAGATATCTAATCTATTTTAGATTGTAAAATAGATTAGAGTTGAAAGATAGAAAACTAGTTAGAAACTTCTTAGAAAGAGATTTATTTGGGGAAAAAAAAAAGAAACAACAATTTGTTACAAAAACTACCTTTCAGAGGTTAATAGCAATTTCAGGTAGGAAATAAGAATAGTTATATCGCTGAGTTGGTGACCACATTGGGAAAGAGCCTGGATAGAGTTCCAGGTATTGTGAGACTGGTGACTCCCATAGGATTTACCCTGACAGATATGCTGAAGCCAGGTAGGCAGGCTTCAGCCACGTTACAAGAAGACATACCTGTTGTGAAGAATGAACAAAAGTGAGCATTGGACTGGGGTGGAGAAAAAATCATGTTGCTCAATGTAGCTAATTAATTAATTAATTAGCAAGTTACATCACACCTCATTCTAAGTGGAATTAGAAGGAGCTGACAAAGATCCATATTCTGAACTTGATAGTGAATAAGGGAGGAAGATAAATGAGGGTAGGACAGAGGAAAACAAAGTCAGAGGTAAAAATTGTACTCAAAATACCTGCTTTAAGAATTTTGCCAGAGCTGGCTTACAAATCTGACTTTGTGCTTTCTAGCAATCAGACAAGAGAAATAAGATCAGTTGCAAGTTCCATAGTGTCCAGCAGGTAAAAAGGCACTAGTTTCTTAGATTAATCCCAGCTGTTTCTGATAGGAAGTGTCAAATAAATTTCTCTCCTGGCCTTCATTAAAAGGACACTGGGATATAATAAGCAATATCTAACAACATGCTTGTGGTAAAAACAAGTTCTGTTAGATCTTCTAAAAAATGAACTTTCTCAAGTTTAATACAGATATAGTCCCAAAGTTCAGTTCAGCAAAAACAATTCTGTTTTAAACTTGTGGCCCATTAGTTGAGTGTCTAGAGGAATGGAATAACATGAAAGTTTCAGACAATTTCATGAATAGAATTTCCATGACCAAGTTTTGATTTTTTTTTAACAAAAGTCTAAAATATGACTATTCTGTTTGGATATTAAGAGCAGATTTATATACATTAGACATTAGGCAAAATTCAGGGACATGTTCAGCACCTTTTCTGAACTTAGGTGATACCAATGAGAATATACCACACACATACTTGAATAACATACCACTCACTGTCATGCTCAAGATTTTCACTAGCAGTAACATCATGAGGACAAATGGCCATTTGAAACTTCAGTTTTGAAAATAACTTTAATATGTTGTGAATATTTCAAAGAAAAAATAAGATATAACCAAGGAACCATTTCTATTATTATGTCACTTCAGTCACCATTGTAGGGTGGGAAACCAGGAATCAAAATTTGGAAATGTTGGGTATACAGGGCAGAAATTAAAATATGACATTTTAATAAATTATTTTCAAACCAATCAGGAAATCCAACAGTATATTTTCAGCCTGCAATGCTAATATCAAACCAGACCTAAGGCATTTCCTGGGGGATTAATGACCAGAGGGAATTAATGGCCCTTGGCTTCACCTCAGGCCATCCACTTTCTCAGCTAGTCATTAATCCTAAGAAATGTCCTGAGCCTCAATCATTACAGCTTAATTGAGATGTCATGAAAAGGGTTAAAGAAATTTTGACTACTTTACTACATGAATACCAGCAGTGAAATGCATTTAGAATCCCTGTTTAAAAGACATGTAATTGCCTCAGATTCTTTATATTATCATAACTCTTCAAAATTGATTGGTTTTAGGTTTATGGAAAAATATGCAAATTAACAGAGGATATGACACACATTTCTCATCGTGGGAATAAAAGCAGTTCACACAGAATTCATTTGATTGAGTTTGATTACTGAACAAAATCTAATTATTTTAGATACATGATCAGACTTTTCTGGAGATGCATATTGTAGGAAAGAAGTACTTGGCATGTGTGATGTGTCCGTTCAAATGTGTCTTGTTAAACAATGGTTAGTTGGAGGGGGTGTCATCATTTCTAGGAAGCACTGCTATCAGGAACTACTTATTCAAAGTAAACAAAATGAAAGAAATGACTCCTTTCTTCCTTACTCGGGATGAGCATACAACTAGCCTGTGTGAAGTACGGAAAAAGACTTACTCTGAGCAGATTCTGTCTTAGCATTTTTGGAACCCTGTTTCCTGAACAAGGTCTCAAATCAACTTACAAGGATGCTTTATTTGCATAAGAATATGATACCACACAAAACAAGAACAGCTGGAGAATGGACAAATAATGAGAGTAGCCAATCAGAATCAAAGAACGATTGGAAAGAATCTCAATGGGAATAATTTTTTAAGCCAAATATGCTTCGCAATGTAGAAAGGGAAAAATATTCAGTAGAAGTAGATCTTAAATACACTTCTGATTGTATGCCCTGTAGCTCTGATCCTGGCTGCCTGCCAACCAAAGGGGCCTCTTTTACATTCTGATCATTAATGACCACGTGTTACCCAGGAAACAGTGTCAAGAGCTCAGCAGTTTGCGAACTTTTCATATTTTCTATTCTTGAGTCTTTTCTCAGAACCATGATATACCCATTTTTCAAGAAATAGTTATGTTCATTTTTTCACATCCCTGAACATGAATTGTCTGCAGTGATGGTGGTGGTGGTGTGTGTGAGCCTGTGCCCAAGAAGGAATACTGACGGTGGCTTTCAGCATTGCTCTCAGCAAATCACCTTCTGCAGTGGCTCTGAGTCAATTAGTTGACCACTCGCTTTGGAAATATCTGTTTCAATAACACTATTTGGGAAGGTTTCAGAATTTTAATCGTGTGTAGTTGGAGATGAGTAGGATTTTTTTGTTGCCTTAAATTGCTAACTTGGGCCTGAACGTGAGGAAAAAGACTTGTTATGTATCTTTTGCTCCAAAGTGAACTGACAATGGTAGGGGCCAGCCCACCTTCCCAGGGTTTATTATTAAGAGGCCTGTTGGCTAATTTTGATATTTCCGTGTAACATTCAACACCCCAACTCCATACCAGACTTAAAGGTTCCTGCAGTGCTGGCATTTTATTCCCTAGTCAGACATCTGCTTCGTCAGTGGATTTGCTGGTCTAGTCTGAGCCTACCTGAACCAGAGAAAAGAGGACTGGAGAAAAGTGCCAGTGCAGAGAGAGAGGTGACTGAGGTGTAGTGAGAATGTAGGAGTTTTTCTTTAAGGGAAACTTCAGGAATGCTATAAAGGGGATAGGCTTGAGCTATCTGGATAGTGTCCGGGCCACAAGGAAGTTTCCCTAAGATTGTGGGGTGAACTGCTGGTGATTGGTAGCAAACACATCTACACACTTGCTTGGATTCAGCTGGCAGTGTGAGAAGTGATAGCTTTGACTCAGTTATGAAGTGAGAATTTTCTTTTTTTTTTCTTACTGTTTTCTCTAAATTGTATTTTTTTAAAAAAATTAAAGTGCAGTTGATTTACAATGTTAGTTTCAGGTGTGCAGCAGAGCAATTCAATTATATATATACATACACATGTATTTTTTCGTTCCATATTTTTTCCATTATATGTTATTTCAAGAAACTGAATGTATTCCCCTGTGCTATATAGTAGGTCCTTGTTGTTTATCTATTTTATACATTAGTAATATGTATGAGATTTTTAAATTGGTCTAGACTGGACTTTGAATATATGAAAAGGACAAGAAAACAATTGGGTCTTTCCAGCATACTTAAATAGTGTGGAAGAGAAATTCAGCGATATTTCATGCTTGTACTTCTTAGTTGCCATAGTTCGATAGAGAGGTTGCTTGTGTAACAGATCCGGGCATGCTCCTGATGGCCCCTCTGTGTGTGTCCTGGATGCCTATCACTCTATGAGTAACTCTCCAAGTCGTCAGTTCTTCTGTTAACAGAATATGTAGTTAGATTATGAAATCAGAACTCCAGACAATTTATTAAAAGATTTGTCTGATGTCCTTTGTTTAGAAAATTCAATTGATGGTCTTTTTTAATCCTTAGTACATTTACTAGTATCCAGGAGATCCAGGAGTATAATTAATTTTAGCTATAACAAATGAAATTATCGAAGTCATTAATTATTAATATTACTAGTTATTAATTATTAAAGCCATTAATATTGCTCTTCAAGTTGCTCAGGCTAAAACAGTAGTCATTTTAAAAAATATATTTTCCTTGTGTCATTCTACATGTTCCATATATTAATAAATCCAATTATTTAATAATCCAACCACTTTTTTTCTTAACTCTCTCCACTGTTATCATCTTGGTCTAAAGCCCTGGTATTTCTCCCTTGGGTTACTGTAAGAAACACTTAACTGGTTTCCCTGCTTTTACTTTTACCCTTCTTCTGTTTATTTCCATCCAGCAGCCAGAGCAGTCATGAAAACCTAAGTTAATCATGGTGCTTCTTATATCAGAATTCTCTGGTGTCTTTACATTACGAGTAAAGGCCTGAGTCCTGACAATGGCCTTCAAGGTCCCAGATGATATTTGTGCTCGTTTCCCCATCTCACATGACTCTATCACCTTCCCTCTTTGTGACCTGACCTCCCATTCAAACACTATGTATTCTGAAAGTAATAAGAGCCAGTACTTATTTAGTTCCTACTATGTGCTAGACACATTCTAAGTCCTTTCCTAGTATCATACAGATAGCAAGTGGTGGAGGTAAGATTTTATCTCAGGCAGACTGAGCCCAGAGCTTGGATACTCTATAGTTTTACATTATACCGCCCCCTGGTATGTATCTGTGGAGATGGTATATGTCTAAACAGTCAGTGTTTCCCAGTAGTTAAAACAGGATTTAGGAGGTAAGTGGAAAACTAGGTTTATATCCTGGTTCCTCCCCTTTTTAGCAGTGTGAGCTTAGCAAATTACTTAACTTCCATTTCCTTATCTGAGAAATGAGAATAATAACAATTCCCTCACAGGCAAGGGTTAAATAAGAATATAAATCTATATTCTTAGTGCAATCCCAGAGTATGTACTCAAAGCATTGTAAATTATTATTATACTTATTTAAACATATATTTCCAAAGAAAATTAATTTTTCCATTCTTAAGGCTCTTATAGTGCTTCAAATTTAGACATTTGGGATTCCATATTAAAATGGCTAATGCTCATATTAAAGATTTGTAGACAATTGAATGCATCTACCACATTGTTAAACTGAAGGTCAGGAAAGAGGAGTGGTTATTACTTGTAATTCTTCAAAGGATATCCAAGAATACAGACTCCTCTTTTTACTCATTGCAGACATTTTGTTTCCTTAAAATAATAGTTTACATTTAAGCTGACAAGTTTACTTTAAAATTTTATCTTAATGCAAATTAAGAGACAATTTATAATTTGGAATAGCAAAGTTTATGATGGCAACAGAAACTGAACCTTAGATAGGGCCTTCTGAGCTCAGAACTGTTATTTTCAGGGGGCAGAAAGTGGTTTATAAGGGCCACTCAGGAGGCCAGCATAGGTTTGTGCAATATGAGTGTCATGATCATAGCTGAACATTTGTTATATTAGAGTCAAGGGGAACTAGTTTACTATTATAAAGCATGATCTTTACCTGACCAGAATATGTTTTTTGGTAGAGTCTCTTTAATTTTTATGTTACTTCAATAGTAGCGTTTTCTTTCAGTTCATATTTGCTGTACTAGTTAGCCAAAAAACCCAATTTCAGATTCTTAGGTGGCCTTTGTCCATCTTGAAATTTCTATAAACCTTGAACCTATTGTAGGTGATCAGTCATACTTGACTAATTGATGTCACATTGTTCACAAATATTAGTGTCTGTCTCAGAATGTCTAATAATACACAAACACATCATTGTTGTGAGCACTCAGCATACATTAGCATATGATAACTCATTAAATCTACATGAAAGCCTTCAGAACTAGACAATAATATTATTTCCATTTTACAGATGAAGATATGAAGGCAGAGGGAAAGTGGGTATCATGTCTATATGTGGCTAAGTTGTAATTGGAATCTGGAGGGGCTGGTACCGGAGACCACATTTCTAACCATTATATCATGATGGCAAAGCAGCTCAGATGCACATGTGTTGTTGTGGCCAAACATCAGGATTGATATCTATCTTGAAAAGTATGTTTCCTAAGTATCTCTCAATACCGCTAATGCCTGCTGTCATAAATGTTATGGATCACTGTTGGTGATGCCTTTAACTCTTTGCTTTGTTTTGACACAGCCCTCATGTTTATTTGACACTCTCCACTGTAGTACTTTTTATATTCCTTCCCATCCTCAGTATTTTCCAAAGTCCCTTAGTATGCAAGCTATCTTTTCACTTTTTCACATGATTTGATGAAATCTATTATAACTTTTTGTTTCCTTCACTGTTCTTTTTGAAAGCATAGTACATAGGATTATATCTTTATACAGTTATCAAATTATATTTACTAAACACCAGTATTACTTATAGCTATTATTCAAATCTTTAAGGATTTGAAGGGATTATCCAACTCTCTGAAGGGCCTGAGATCCCATTTGCTTAAAATGTAGCAATAGGATGTAATATTCATAACACCATTCTTTGAGAACTTTGTAACCCATGCCATTGATCCTTAAAATATTCTTGCTGGATCTGACTAGCAGTATTCACTTTTGCTTCTGTAAAATAGAGATAATGAGGCAAAGAAAGTGAAAATCCTTTTCTTATAGTTATGTTCTTAAACTCAGACTACTCATTTTATTATGAAGCATTTAGAGAATATATCATTATCAGGAGTAGGAAATATTAACATTTTAGAAAGTTACATAAAGAATAGTAGTATCACTCTGTAAAATATCTACTGTATAACTATCTTTGGACAAAAGAATGGAGATGCCTGGAGACAATGGTCATATAAACAGGGTCAACATGGCTGCCATGACTTAGGAGTCTACCCTTTCATTTTTTGGTGACATAAGCATTTTGACCAACATCCTTAATTTGTTTAGGGATAACTCTGCCTGATTGTCTGGCTTTAGGCTTGTTGACATAAACTTTTTAAAGATAACTTTATAATGCACACAATTAAATGTCATCTTTACTAGTGCATAGTCTTCTGGATTGCTTTTCTGGTTTCTATTTCATTTTTTCTTAACAAGGGCTAAACTTGATTAGATCAATATAACTTCCCTTAGAAACTATTTCATTTAACACAGCTTCTCTTAGATGACAAAATAACTGGTTGAAAAGTGCATATATCCCTGCTATCAGTTGTTTTATTTAGGTGGTTCCCAATAACTGGTTATATTGGCTAATTAATTACTTTCTTCCTGAAATTGAGTGAAAGTGTATATAGAATGAATTATAGCTCAGTTCAAGTTGAGTTTAGGATATTTTGATTAGGAACCTACGTAGCATTCTAATTTGAAGAAGTTCTCTAAGTCATTTATTTGGTTTAAAGTGCACAAAAATGAATAGGTGGGTTCATTTTGATTAGTTGATGCAGCAGTCTTTACAGTTTGTCGTAGGTTTTAGTTTGCACTTTTATCCTCCCCATTCATTGGAACTGACCAGACTGCTCTTGTTGACATTTTATCCTATTCATTTTTCTTTTTCTTCACTTTCTATGATTTGGGATATTTTCATTTGCCTAATTTTTCAGTATATACAAGAAAAATTTTAAGAGATATTGAGTTATTCTTTTTAATGGCACTACTGTGCAAAGTTTTTTTTTTTTTCTTTCTGTTTTACTCTTGCAGATGAGCTGAAGAAGCAGATGTTTGGTGTCAGTATTTTTTAAAAAAGCAATTCTCACTTAAAGCATTTGTTCTTTAATTTTAAAATATAAAATGGAATAAGATATTTAACACTTCCTAACATTTTTCAATTATAGAGTCTTTTTATTTAAGAAAGTTTACATACCAAATTTGTTGCTTTGGATACTTTTGTTCCTTCTGATTTAACCAAGGACAGATTTAGTGGATCAGAACATGAAACTGCTTAATTCTGACAGGCATATTGGTTTCTTTCTGTTCCTGTTGCTCAAAATAAGTCTTCCTAAGCCATTCTTTAATTCTGTAATCCCAAATTTATTGAAGATATTTAAGTGTACAAGCACTTTATGGTTTATTTTGGTTTATTCTTATTTAATAAAAGTAAATAAAAGATAACATAATCCAAATAATATATATATTTGATTTTTTTTTTAAAGATAGAGCATTTTTTTTTGAGTTATAGTTGATATACATGTCTGATTCTTAACTTTTTTGGTGCCAAAAATCTAAGTTCTTTTCAAATTAGGGCAATAATATCAACCAAATTATTTGCTAGCTTGTTTAGAAGTGAAATAACCAGAAGGAGAAAAAACATGTATTCATTTTTATTTTATAAAATATATATGTATATGTGTATATATATATACACATATATATTTAAAGATACATACTAAATCTTGTATTTCTTCAACAGCGAGGTGGTACATTATCACAATGGCATATTCATGAATCCTTGCAATGACAAAATCATAGAATTTACATCCTTTTTCCATCCAAGTAGCAAAACATGCTGGCTTGAAATGTTTTAGTTTAACTTAAACACCATATACCACCTGTACATTATTTCAGACTCTTTCCCCAAGTACCAAATCTCCCATGGCCGTGGCAAAATGCAGTAACGTTCAGTAGAAAGAACTTAAGGTCAACAAGCTTAATTCCTAAATGGCATTCTCAGAGCAAGACAAAAATGTAAGCTGTACTTCTCTTTAGATGTTAAATTTAATTCATATGGCAAAGGATTAGTTGGATATAATCACTAATTATTTTTCTACATGAACACCGGTATAATAAGTATGCTACCTATAGAGCTATTTAGAATGTTTGAAGCGATCAAGATACCTTCTTTTTCTTTGTGATAGGAGAAACCTCTCTCAATCTTGTCTTCCAAATTTTAAGGGAAATTCAAGGAGAGCTTTCATTGCCTTTTCCTCTTGTAAATTATTTTATTCCAAGTAAAGTGACCACCAGGATGATGGCTCAAGCCAGCCAACTTATTAATCCTTTGTACTAAATTAGCTACACCAAAATATAACAAAATGTCCTCCCCGTGAATACAGATAAGAGTGTGTATCTACACCACTTCTAGTGGTGAGCCCACAGAAATTAACCTCTGCAGAAAATTGCTTTTTTTCTCTCTCACTCAACATATAGGTTTTTTGTTTTCATAGGTAGGAGATATAAGTGGAAAAAATGCAAAAACACAGGTGGCCTAAGGCATGGTCATTCTTTGCTACAGTGATTCATTCATACCAATTCAAGTTAAAATTTCATCATAAATGTGACTTAGTAAAATTTTGGGCAGGATAATAATATTTCTTATTTTGTTAAAAGTTTAGGGAAAATCTATGTAAAAGATACAATTTCTGCTGCTGATTCTGACATTATTTCATTCTTTCAAAATTCTTGACACTAGAATTTTGTAAAGAAGGAATAAGTCCAATCCTGTCTACTTGTTGAGTGTTTATCTGAGCATGGTGCTGTTTTAAAGGCTTTACAGAAGTTAGACTAAAAACATAGGACCTGCTTCTCTTTTTGAGGAACGTGTTGTTCCCCAAGAGCTAAGAAAGTCTTCCTGTCTGAAGGAAATCACCTCACCCAGGTGGAGCATCTTTAATTTCTTCTCTTATATACAGTTTCTTCTGACTATAAAAGTAGTATATGCCCTTGATGGAAAATTTATAAAACTTTACTCATAATTGTGTCGGGTTTTTTTTTGCATATTAAAAATTTGCATAATAGTCCATCGTGTAATCATTCCAGGTACCAGAACCATCTTTTCAGTAGCAATGCACTTTGTGATCCTGGGGTAGCATATCAGTGACAGAGAATAATCTGGGTTAAGAATCTTCAGAGATTTTTGTGATCACATGATGACTGCTGGACCATGGGAACTAGGCTGTAGATGGTTCCTAGCTCCTCAGTGACGTAGATACATAGTTATCTCTCAGAGATGAATACAAAGGCTTTGGGGACATGGCATCTACTTGTTTTGAAAAGGGTTGAGAATATCTTTGAACATAGAAAGAATTTTGTCGAGTCAAAAAATAAAGTGGCTATCATTATATTGAAGTGACGTTGGTATAGAAGAGTGTGTATAAATGTTAGGTAGCCAAAATCTGGACCATAGTGATTATCATACTACTATCTTTTAGCATCAAACCCAGACTTCTGTACTCTGCTTTTTGATACTGAAGATGAACTCAATTATACTTTCCTAGTTAGTCCCCATTATGCTCTGCCAAAACAATGCACTAGAGAAAATCTGGACGGCTGGATGAGTGAAAAGTACTTACTGTTTCCTGTTTGCTTCCAATTCCAGTCAGGTGACAGCTCTTCATCCTGGCAGTGACAGTTGGTCTACAAGTAGCAGTTGATTGCAGTTTGCAATTTTTCCATGCTATTAACATCAGCTTCATTACATTCCTTTAAAAAAAACCCAGCATCAACCAGAGCATGCTTCATCTTCAGAAGACTTGAGTCCCAGTTCAGTAGGATTTCTCCTTCAGGCTCTTAAACACCACTACTAGCTGAGAAGTGACCTGACCTCAAGTATCTGAGTCTTTTCTCCACAGGCTCTCCTCCAAGAGATTTAATGATTCCCTTTGGTCCCCAGTGCTAGGTTTAATAGCAGAAAGTGTCTGCTTTTGGCTTTTTATCTTTATAATAGCCAGTTAACAATTGTTTTATTTTTTTCTATTCAAATAATTGACATAGTTTGTATCTCCTCAAAAAAAACCCTGACTTAACATACAGTAGTAGTTGAAGACAATAAAATGTATAGCATCACTCAAGATATCTGAATTAAAGAAAAGATAGGGACTGAGAGACAAATCCTAGGGGACAGAAGACAATTTGTTTGTGAGGATAATCATAGAGGTAAGAAATAAACTAGTATAGCAACAGTTGAGAGAGATTCAAGGAGTCATCAGTGGAGCCATGCGGCCAAACAGTCAACTTGGTTAAAAATAAAGTTATTTTCTGGAGCTCTCCATCCTTGACTCTCATTACAGTGAAGGTGAGGAATTGGTTCTAGAACTCCTATGAATACCAAAATCCATGTATGCTTAAGTCTCTTATATAAAATGGTACACAATTTGAATATAACCCCCACACATTCACAGAGAACAAAATTACAGGTCCATAATAGATGAGATAGATGCAAAAGTCTTCAACAAAATATTAGCAAACAAATTCAGTAACATATTGAAAGGATCATACACCACAGTCAAGTGGAATTCATTCCAGGGTTGCCGGGATGGTTTAACATTTGTAGATCAATCAATATGGTATACCACATTAGCAAAATAAAGAATGAAAGTCACATGATCATCTCAATAGATGCAGATAAAGCATTTGACAAAATTCAACATCTATTTATGATAAAAACGCTCAACAAAGTGGATATGGAAGGAACATATCTCAAAATAATAAAGGCTATATGCAGTTAACCCACAGCTAACGTAATACTCAATGATGAAACCTGTAAAAGCTTTTTCTTTAAGATTGGAAGCAAAACAGGGATGCTCCCTTTTGCCACTTTTATTTAGCATAGTATTGGCGTCCTAGCCACAGCAATTAGGCAAGAAAAAGAAATAAAAGTCACTCAAATTAAAAAAGAAGTAAAAGTGTCACTTTTTGCAAATGACATGATATTATACATGGAAAACCCCAACGAATCCACCATAATACTGTTGTAACTAATAAATGAATTCAGTACAGTTGCAGGATACAAAATCAATCTACAGAAACCAGTGGCATTTCTACACACTAGTAACAAACTATCAGAAAGAGAAATGAAGGAAAAAATCCCATTTACAATTACATCAAAAAGAATTAAATGACTAGGGGTAAATTTAACTAAAGAGGTGAAAGACCTGTACTCTGAAAATTATAAGACATTGAGGAAAGAAATTGAAGATGACCTAAATAAATGGAAATATATGTGGTGACCATAGATTGGAAGAATCAATATTGTTAAAATGTCTGTACTACCCAAAGCAGTCTCTACAGATTCAATGCAGTTCCTTCAGAGTATCAGTAGAATTTTTCACAGAACTATCCCAAACTGGAGAGCAAGTGGAACTTCCAAACATTGCTGGTAGGAGTATAAAATGATACAAAAACTTAAGAAAATATTTTGACAATTTCTTATAAAGCTAAATATACATTTATCACATGACCTAGATATTTATTCAGAAGAAATAAAAAAATAACAAATATCCATAGCAGCTTTGTTTGTGATAACTTAAACCTAGTAACAACCCAGATGTCCATCGACTGGTGAATGGATAAGCAAAATGTTGTATATTCACATAATGGAATATTATTCAGTAATAAAAATGAACAGTACTCCAGTACACATAACCACCTGAACAAAAAAGCTAGACACAAAGAGTGCACTTATGATTCCATTTATCAAGTTCCTGAAGAGACAAAACTGTATCTATAAATATGAGTAGTGGGTTAGTGGCCTGGAGTGGATTCAGTGCAGAGGGGTATGAGGGAACTTTGGTTGATAGAACTGTTCTATAATTATGATGGGGTAATGAGTCACACAGGCTGTAGGGTATGTGTGTTTGGAAAAGCTCAAAGAATTGTACACTTAAATTCAGTATACTTAATTATATATACATTATTCTCAATTAAGTTGGTAAAAAAAATTGAAGCTATGAAAAGCAAGGCTGTCTTTAATTATACATTTAATCATATGTACAGTCTTTCACAAAAAGTTGATAAAATCATAGAAGCTATGAAATTCAAGGCCATCTTTTATTAAACATGAAATACCCACATTGCTGTCATCAAAGTAAAGATTGGTCCTAAAATCCATTCAGACAATGGAGGTTCTTCACCTATATCTTTAATGCTACCACTGTTGCAAATAATTCATTAGTATTCTCATTCACCAAATATTTGATAGATTGTCTACTTTATATGGGATACTATGCTGGCTGTTAAGTTTAGTCCTCTAAGAGTTCAAATCCATGTTAGGAAGACATAGGTAGATAATTTTCAATGTAAAATTTTACAAGAGTTAAAGAAATGGTATGGCCAAGGTGTTGGTGGAGCCTATAGGAGCAAAGCAACTAACTCTATGTGGGGAAGACAGCAAAAGCTTTCCGAAGCTGAAATCTTGAAGATGACTGGAAGTTTTCTAGGTAAAGAAGGAATGAAAGAGGTGGGGGCCTGTTAAGGAGTAGAGTGTGTGTAAGATATTTGGCCAGAGAAAGGCAGGGTGTGTTACAGAAAGAGAAAATTTCCAGGGGGCTGAGGCATTGGATATGTAGGAAGTGGTGGGAAATGGGGAAGAAGGAAGGTGAAACTGGCTGTGAAGGACCTTGGTGGGGGGTCACTGGTTTAAGCAAATCAAATACATAAATATATCTAATATTTTTACCATGTAATAGGCACTGTTGTGAATTAATCTTCCATTATTTACCTAGTTATTATGTATCTCAGCCTCCTTGACTTCATTTCTACATCTTAGCAACATTGTGTGAATCATCTGCAGGAAACTATTTTATTTTTAGATATAAAGATAAAATAGTATAATATTGCAAGTTATTTTAAGATATTTAGAAAAAAGAAATACATAGACTCAAAATATTACTACATGTCTCTTTCTTCTGTATTTCATTAAACATATATGGTACATGGTGAATTATATCCAAGCAGAACAATACGTGATCTATATTATCATTATCATTATACTATTTTGTACTTTAGTTCTCCAGGTACCTTCTTGTCACAAGTCTCTAATGCCTTTACAAATAAGTAAACAAAATTTCCTACAGTTTTTTATACATACAATTGAGATAACACAAAGTAGGGGAAACAGAATTGAAGCTAGACAGGAAGGCTTTAGAATAATTCAGAAGAGACCACACAAACTCTACAGAATTTATTTGAGCCTGTTCTAACCTTTCGATCATATCCCTCCCAGAGGAGATAAAGAAATCCTTCTACCAGTGTACTCTGAAAGTACTGACTACACTCTCCAATAACTGTTGCGAAAGGAATGATTTCCTGTATGCAGAATACACAGAGCATTCAAGTCAGACACAATGAGCAGAGGCCAGACATTTCCACTCTTAAAAGTTTTTTTGGAATATTACAAATTCTAAAAGACTCTAATATTTTCCTTTTCCCAGTTATTACATTACTGCAAAACTTTTGCCTTCTCTCTTTTCATGCAAAACGCCACAATAAACTGTTGCATGATTTAAAATACTGTTTTAAATTAAAGCTTTTTAGAAGGCTTTATTAGGAAATGAGTTGGGTATTTGAGGGAAGGTTTCCCACCTGAAGCCAAAGACATCTGTGTAACTGCTGTGGTCTCTAGGCCGTGCATATTGACTGATTTACTGTCACAGATAATCCAGTGCTCAGCCAGAAGCCATTTCAGTTTAAGGGCATGTGGTTTGGTGGCAGCATTGCTTGCAATAATGTAATAAAACAAAGAAATCCATACCTGGTTGTGAAAGAAAAGAATCTATCTACTTTGCCAGAGGCAGGTGAAATAGGTTTGGGTGATTTAGTGGTGGGTCACAGAAGAGCCATATAAAATAATCCACCATGACTTGTATTTCTGAAAATGACCAGCACACTTCAGAGTTCCTAAATTCTTACACTACTGGAAGGCAGAGGGATATGACTACTAGTTTTGTTTGTCTTCTCAGGCCATTGATTTATGATGGTGCTATTACCATTTATGGTTGTTCTGGTCAAGGTTCTTTTGGTTGCAATGATCAGAATGCCGTGTAAACTCACTCAAATCACATAAAATCAGAGGGCAGGTAAAGAAGTCGAGGTAGGCTTCAGATGAGATGGAACTGAGACAGAGAGGCTGCTCCCTACCTCTATGGGCTGCCTGCTTGTTCCTTGCTGATCCTCCTAATGAGTTGGCTCCATTCTCTTTCAGTGCATTGGCTTCCTCTGCTTGCTTGTAACCCTAGATCACTCCATCTCCCACTTTCTCCTTTACTGTATAACAGCCTTAATGCTACAAGTCCATTGCTAACTAATTGAGGAAATATCAAGGTCTTTGCATTAGGTGATAACATCGGTCTCTGGTCAGCCTATGAATTGATACCTCAGGAGTGGTTGGGGAGAGGCCCTCATCAGGTGGTCTATTACTCATTTAGCTAAGATGGTGGAAAGAGAGGCAGTAGTAGGTATGTCTGATATAATAATGGCTTCTAATTTTGTTAAAGCTTGTTATGTTTTTCATTTAAAAATGTTAAGTGCCTATCATATGCCACATTACTAAGTAGTATGTTAAATTCTAGAGATGAAACTGTCAACAAGATGAGAAATCTCTGTTTTCCCTGATCTGCCCTGGTCTTGTCGTCTTCTAACATTCCTTAGGCCCCTTCAAGAAAGTTTATTCAACATGTCCTTCATTTGGGCTTTACAGTATTACCTCAGTCTTCTTGATGTTCGTATGCTAAAGACCTTCCTTGTGATGCACAGAGCTCTTTCCTTTCCATTATTCCAGAAGCTGTGTAAAGAATACTTTTTCCACAGTCTTTTCATCTACCTTATATCAGAACGACTCCCAGTTTCCCACCAGTCCTTCACTTTACCTTTCCTGTGTCTGTCACCTTAACATGTCCTTCCTTCGATGGTTATCCTCTTTCCCTATTTTGGCTCAGAGCGTCACCTTGAGCTAATTAGAAGGCTTTTGTTGAATGAGTTGGAGCCATATCATCCTATATAATTGCACATTTGGTTTAATTTTTATAACCTAGATTTGATGAAAGCTGTGTTATTTACAAATCTGCTTTTACAATATAGAGGCTGTGAAAAGGCACTTTGTATCACACAAGCAACTGGGTAAATAAATGTGATTCTCTGGTGATTCACCGAGCTGGTAAAAATCCAGGTACATTATTGTTTCTTCCTGTAGGTACTTTAGCAAACCAAGTGAATAGCCCACCAGAGAAAAGTTGTCACTTTCACTGATTCATCAACACTTTTCCCAGCAATCACAATACCTGTGCCATCTGTGTTTAGCACTTTACCCCCAAAAGAAAGAAAGAAAGAAAAGCTCTTTGCGACCGCCATACAAATCAGGGGCACTAACAAGGTCACACAGAAGGGAATTTCAGGACTCTGAGAAGATGTTCTCCTACAGTGGCAGTAAGCAGTAACAGCATTCTACACAAGTTCTCCTGCATCCCAGGCTGCTCTGCCCTAGCCTAGAGCTGCTTTGGGTCCTTGGGGAAATGTGTATTATGCCTGGGTTAATTTGCTGATTAATCTCTAGTCAGTGGTTTGTGCTTTCCCCAGATGGCCAATTAAAATTTACAACTGGCAGAACAGTGTCCTGTTGGCAGGCTGCTGAGGGGCTAAAGCTAGAGGCAGTGACAGAAGGCCTGGGCCCAGTTTTTCCTCCTTTATCCCCTCCCTTTTTCTTTATTTCTCTCTCTTGCTCTTTTTAAAGCTGCTGGATTTATTCAGAGGAAAGTGTAAGCCGGGCTTATGCAGTAAGTGTGAGCTGTGTGGTGTAGTTTACAACTCTGCTGCTATTTACTCTCCAACGCTCTCAGGGCCGCTCCAGTATTCTAGGCATCAACGGTTTTACCCACAGCAAATATAGCTGACAAAATCAGCCAGGGGGCACAACTGATTTAACAGCTTCTGAAATGTAATAGCCTTTTTTTTTCCCCCTGATTTGCAGTCCCCATGGATTGATGGTCTAATATCATTCACTTCCTCACAAATATATAAAACGTTTACAGTTGTTTGCGTAAATTAAAGGCAGAGTGCTATGTATGAAGCTGATAATAAGTAATGCTGTGATATATATAATAGATAACATGCTTTTACAGCAATAGCCCCCAACATTAACTGTTGCTTTTTACTTAACATTCTATACAAATTGCATTGTGTACACATCTGAATAAAGCATACAGCAAGGAACTTAAAGAAATGTAATTTGATATAATTCTTTATTTTGTAGTGAAATATTTACCATTTGCTTCAAATATGCATGAATCATCTGGATTGGAAATTCTGAAGGAAACTTTTAGCCAAGGACCATCGATCCTTAAATAAGCCAAATGTGATAATGATGTATGGTTTTATGACAGTTTGTTAGTTTCAATAACTGATGATAGCAGTTGCCAAATATACATGTTTCTTGAAGTAGGAAAAAATATAAGGTGAATAGTACATTATTGACAGTAAAAATAATTTAGGGCACTCAGGTGTAAATCTTAAATAAATAGGAAGGGAGAAGGTGTTGTGTAAAACTACCTTTGTGTAAAATACATAGAGAGTTTTGAATTCTGGTTTTTTAGAACAGGATATGTCATAGAACTTACACACCAGGCATCAGAGTCTCTGTTAATCTCTTAAGATTTAACCTCAGGTTCACAGGCAGACCTCTGTAAGTTATTTTTACTATACTATATACTATAGCAAATACATAATGGTTAAATTTATTTTTATAAAATAACATTTGAAAGTGACTAGAGATATAGTAAGGTCCCTGTGGTCAGTGACTCCATTTTGTTAAGCTTTGACCTCAGCATTGAGAACAAAATCTGACATACAGTGAACACTTGAGAAAGGTTTGAATATTATACTAATTTCCCCAACAAATAGGTAAAACTCAGTTTACTCCCTGAAAGCCTTTCCATGTCTACCTCCATTCAAATGAAGGGTCTTGAAATATTTTACAGGAAGGGTTTCTCATATGTTCTAGCTTTGAATTGTTCTCATCTAAGAGCTCATTGAACCCTTCATGGAAGGTGTCATGCATCCTTCATCTTTTTTTATCCCTCTACAGTGCAGGCACCAGTGTATCTGCTCAATAAGTAATGCTGAATTAAATTCAAGGTGCTTAGTGGATTGCCACTGTACTTTATAGAAACAACTCAATTCCATTGATTGACCTTCCATACTATGAAGCCAGGTCTCAACTATACAGAATTTCAGTTCACTTATGAGGTGAATGTAGGCCAAAAGAATTGTAAATTAGATATTTACAGACAAGACAGAATTGCAGAAGTAATACTTCCTGGTTTTATATTAAGATTTTTATATAATTACATAGACTGCAGATATTCTTTGGGGTAAATATTTTATCCATAAAACAAAGCACTTTTATGTAATGTATGTGTTGCTCTGAGATATTTGGCAATACTTGAACTGTATTCCTTCTTGGCTGATTGGGGAATTTGTGTCTAACTAGTAGCTGATGTCCTGACTCAGTGTAGAGAGAGGATTCAGATGAGAGGCTGTGTAGTGCCTCAACTCAGAAATACTAAACAATGAATCATCATGTCTTAATGGAGGGGCTGCACATAACTCCACACATATTTATTAAGCACATACTCAATTTAAGGTGCTGTGTTATACATTATTGGGCATTAGATATAATTCCAAATATCAAGATTATTTTGGTCTATGAACCACAATAATAGAAAAATAAGGTATAATATGATCACTGTGAAGTACAGACTAGAAAGACCCTAGTAGGACACTCACTAGAAAGTGATTGATTTTGTCTGGAAGGATTGGGGAAGAATTCTTTGGGAGGATAAATTTTAAGGAATAAGCTAGGATTTTGGCAGAGAAGGGAGATAAAAAAGAGGCTTTGGGGGAAGAAGAAATTACAGGAGAAAAGGTATAAAGGAAAATATTAATTTAGTTCAGGGAGTAGAAATTGATGGAAAGGATGATAAGGCTGTATGGGTGTGTGGATGTGGGTACAAAATGAGGCTGAAAAGGTCAGTTGATAAATTTGAGGTGTAGAAATTTGAAGCAAGTTTTGAATCAATGCAGAATCTTCAAATTTCTTGGGCATGGAAGTAATCCTAGTTGTACCTGCATTTAACAATGAATAAGAAGTAGGAGTCTAGCAGTAGGAGGGGAGCCGGGACTCTTACAATGATGTAAACAAGAGGTATTAGGGCCTGAACTAACATGGTGGTAAGAATGAAGAAAGGATGGATGACAGAGCTATTTCTGATACAGAATTGATAACATAGGATGGCAATCAGGACGTTGAAAATGAGGGAGAGGGTAAAGTGAAGAAATAGTCTCAAGTTTCTAGGCTGGGAGCCAGAATGGTTGGCATTGCCCTTACAGGGAAAGAGAAGACAATCGAAAGATTATGTTTATAGAGACAGTCCACTCAACTTTGGATATACTGAGTGTGAAGATTGACAAGATACCATTTTAACTTCATTCTAACAGATTGTTGGAAATAAAGGTCTGCAATAGGAAATGAGTTGCTGGTCACCTGAGGAATGTGTTAGTTAAAGTCACAGAAATGGATAAGATTGTCCTGGTCAGCTGACAAACCACACTGGCATTACCATGATGATTCTTAAAGTATTGAATTTTTGTGGTGGGTGGTAAATATAGCCATCTCAAGCTTCCCAGTGTGCCCTATGCCCTAGCTGTCCTGACTTCTTTGTAGAGACCTTTGGGACTACCACTGCATAATGGCAATTAAAAAGTTAATGTCTAACCATCATAAGGTGTCCGGGACCCTGCTTCAGTGTTGTGGCTTTACCTGTTCGGATTGGTTGGTGCCCTTGTCATTACTTGCCATTGTTAAGGAATTTTTTGGTTACCCTTTCCCACGGAAGGATTATATAGCAAGAAAAGAAGCAAGCTAGAGGATATGACAGATAGGAGAGAGTGCTCACAAGGAACCTTAAGATTCTTCTTCTTTGTATCTACCATATGCTTTAAGCTACTTGCTATGGTGGGGCATATGATGAGATAAATTCAAAAGACAGTATATAATAAGGTCTTAAAGGTTTAGTGGTACAATTAAATAATAACATGGCATATACAGAGATGCTCAATATAAACTTTTAGTTCCTTTTTCTCTTATTTTAAAGGGCACATAATTTGGCAGTATGCATTTATGTCAGACAAAGGGATTGTGATTTAGAATGTAGTGGTATTACACATACACTTACAAAGTTTTTACTCTACATAATCTTGCAGAACTGAGTTTATGCCATTTCTGAACTGAGGGAAAATGAATTTCACTGGAATTACTCTATCCGCTGCTACACACAGTGTCTACATTTTCTTTTTATAGATTGTACCTACATTTTAGAAAACTTAACCATAATCTAGAAAATGCAAAACAGGGACAGTCCAGACCAGAAACAGTAGCTTTGACTGTCATGAATGTATTACATACAAGCTTCAAGTATCCTTGTAACAGTTTTTGTGCAGACTGCAAATTCTTGGATCTCAAGCATTCTCTGATTTTCCTTTTTGTCATAGAGTGGAAAGTGACAGATCATTCTAAGGCGAGATGGTTTGAGTTTTCCAGTTGAAAGGTCATGCAACAAAATCAGTGTGCTGGCTGTAATCTTATCATGGCTTTCTCAGCATGAGAGAAATTTAAGTATTCATGATACTATAATTAAACATACTGATGCCATGTTTTATCAGTGACCTTAGAAGAGAGTTAGAAAAATATGTTTTCCCTTCATCACAAGAAAAATATTTCTTACTCTAATTATTTGCTATTGAATTTATATTATATATAATATATAAATATTTAATACATATTTTAATTGATCTGACAATTGGCCCTACAAATGCCATTTTTTTCCTTTCATGATCTACTCAGAACAATTTTGAAGACATATTTCTAAGTTATTAACCAATGAATTATATAAACCCTTAAATAACTAATAGAAATGTAAATATTAGATCTGTGCCCCAACAAGAAGCGGGTCAGAGTACTGTTAGATATCACAGGGTACACTCAGCTCATTACCACTGTTTTCATTCTTTTAGTTGTACATGCCTATTAATTGTATACTAAGTAATGTGAAGTGAGGCAAGCCCATAGCCACTTTTTGCGTAAATTTATATATGATTATTTCCCTAAAGGTAAAATCAGCCCATATCTCTTTTATAGTGATGTACAACATCTTCTAGTAAGGAAGATGCAATCCTTTTCAAAACTTACAGGTCAGTAGCAAGCAACATATACCTATCCCTTAGTACGTCTGGTAGTCAATATGATTTAGGTTCCTGTCCAGAGCTGGCACAGACCTAAAAAGGCATTTGATGCATTTGATGAGATTTTTAGATGGAAACATTTTTACTTTATACACGTATATAATATTAATATAAAATACATATACATATATGTTTCATATTTTTATTTTACTTTAATGAGAAAAATCAGGCTGAAATAGTAAACTTGGTCCACACACAGTGGGAATAAAGCCCTCTATTGTGCTTTATTCTCTCAGCTAAGACATTTGAAAACAAAATGTAGAAACACAGATAATATGTTTATTATTAGAAGTATCAATCATTATTCAGAAATTGAAATTACTTGAAATTTAAGGTGAAGAAATGACTCCTTGTCAGCAGACTCATGCCATTTACTTAAATTCTGCACTTTGGAAAATGACACAGAGACAGATGATTTCTGTTTGTTGACTGTGGTGCTGAGTGTAAGCTTTGTAAGTGGAAGGGACATGTTGAGATAGTATCCTTCTAAATTAAAAATATATAGACATTTTTATTATGATGCATTTTATTTAATACTTATGTATGGTTTTATCTGTTTAGCCATACATTAAAAAATCTTTATTGAGTGTCTGACATAGGGAATACAGCAGTAAAGAAAACAGACATAGCCCTGCT
This sequence comes from Camelus dromedarius, assembly GCF_036321535.1. NCBI lineage: Eukaryota > Metazoa > Chordata > Mammalia > Artiodactyla > Camelidae > Camelus > Camelus dromedarius. Next base: position 34,836,995 of record NC_087439.1, read on the forward strand.
ATCATGGAATTTTCATTCTAGTGGGAGGAGACAGACAAATAAACAAATAAGTATGCTGTAAGTAAGATGGTGATTAGTGTCATGGAGAAAAATAAGTCAGGAAAGTAGGTTAGGGAGTGCTTTAAAAGGGAGCAATGCAATTTTAAATAGGAGTATCAGTCTCATTAGGAAGGTGACATAGGAGTAAATACATAAGGGAGGTAGAGAGCAGGCCTTATGGGGAGGCAGAGTATTCTAGCTGAGGTGCTAGTGTATTTGCAAGTTCAAGGAAAGGAAGGAAACCAGCAGCAGGAAAGTGAGAAAGGAGGAAAGTAATAGAAATGTGGTTTGAGCGGTCAGAGGAGATTTTATAAAGGCCTTGTAGACCATTATAGGATGCAGTTTTTGGTTGTTTTGTTGGTTGTATTTTTTTTTTTTTTTTTTTTTTTTTTGATTTTTGAGTTAACACAGAAATGCCATTGGAGGTTGTGAGCAGAGAACTGACAAGGAGACCAGAGCAAAAGCAAGGTCATTTATTAGAAGGCTGTTTACAAAATGCAAGCCAGAGGGGATGGTGGTTTAATAGTATAGTAAAAGAAGTAAAAGGTGTTTGGATGTTGATCTGTTTCAAAGGTAGAGCTGAGCAATTGTATGCGGGGTATTAGAGAAAGGAGTCAAAGCTGACTAGGTTTGGACCCTGAGTAACTGAAAGAATGGAGTCACTATCTTCTTACATGGAGAGGGTTTGCAAGAGAAGCTGAATTGAAGAAGGTAAAAAGGAATTGAACATATTTAAGTTTGAGATGTCTTGAGATGTTAAGAAGGTGGTTAGATTTATGAAATTGAAATTCAGGAAAGAGAAGTGTGGACTAGAGACATATTTGGAATTAGCGAGCCCACAACTGCAATTAAAACCAAGAGAGTGGATGAGTTTCATGATTGAAGTGAGGGTAGATCAAAAACAGGTAGGTCTAAGGACTGACCTTTGGGGGCTTCCAATGCGTAGAAGCTGGGTGAGAGATGAGAGAAAATGAGCAGAAGACAAGAAAAATACCATATGAGATCGCTCATATGTGGAATCTAAAAAACAAAAACAAACAAACAAAACAAAGCGTAAATACAGGACAGAAATAGACTCATAGACATAGAATACAGACTTGTGGTTGCCAGGGGGGCAGAGGGTGGGAAGGGATAGACTGGGATTTCAAAATTGTAGAATAGATAAACAAGATTATACTGTATAGCACAAGGAATCACAGAGGAAAAAATGTGATAATGAGTGTGTATATGTCCATGTATGACTGAAAAATTGTGCTGAACACTAGAATTTGACACATTGTAAAATGATTATAAATCAATAAAAAATGTTAAAAAAAAAAAAAAGAAGACAATGAGAAGTAATAACTAGTGAGATGAGAATAAAGCCAAAAGAGTGGAGTGTTGTGGGAGTTAAGCAAGGCAAGTGTTTTCAGGATGAAGAAGTGAACGGTCATGTCAAATACTGCAGATACATCAAGTAAGGACTGAAAATTAACCACTGGACTGAGCACTTATGGATGCACTTGGAATCATGGACTGCACTAGAAGGATCTGTTTTATCTGACATCATATAGGAGCAAAGGCAATTCTAAGCATGCTCAGTAAAACTTAACTTTCCATCAGTACATTAGAATCAGGATGATTCTATGAACCTGGGGAAAGTTTTCACCTGCACACTTAGACAAAAAGAGAGCCTCCACACTGGGCCATGATATGAAGACATTCTGAAGGTTTTGTTTTCTAAAAGCAGCTTGAAATGGAATGCCACTTTTTCAGTGGTGGTTATTCTGCATAGTTTGATTCTCTGCATTGCTGCTTTTACCTGTAACACCATGTGAGGGGATGGAAGGGCCCAAAGAGGGAGCTGTCACACATTTTTGGGAGGTGCTATAGATACACTGTGGGTTGGAGTTCTTCAGTCAAAAGGCTGAACTGTGCCTTCAGATCTATCTTTTGAGCCGTGTTGTAGGGGAGGTTATGTGATCGGAAACACTCCCAGGGTTCTCTGGAACAAAACGTACTCTGCTGGTCTTAAGGGTACTTTCATGGGAAAACGAATTCACTGGGTGGGTAGTAATGTTTGGAGTCCTTATAGTCTATATTCATATTGTTTTACTTAAGCACAAAATTGCTTACATGATGAATAGAAGCAAAGTTTAGTGACTGGAAGCAGAAATTGGTAAGAATTTTAGGTTCTCAGAGAAAGCAATGTTATTTTTTGCAGTAGTTTCAAAACCTGATCAACAGTTCCGAACCAACAATGCAAAGTTAGTGTTATTATGTATCAAATGGATTACTTACAACACAAATCTTATAAAATCATTCATTTGGTAAATATTTTTATAGGTATCTACTGTGTTCCAGGCACTTTGCTGGCACAGAGAATATGAGCTCTGAGAGGATTTATAGTCAGAGTTTTTATTAAATTTAATTGTCTTGTAAGTCAAGGAACATTATACATCTAAACCAGACTGCCACATGACATTCCATGCTCTCTCATCCCTGGGACAAACTGGAATAAAGGGCTGATTCCTAGAGCCTGTAGCTGCAAAAGGGTTTTCACTTTTTCTCTTCTGTCCCACATGCATAGCAGAGGACTGCCCTGCTAGCAGAGGCAGAGAGCAAGACTCCTCTAACTTGCCACTTGACTGCACAAGTGGAGGAAGTGGGAGAGTGAGTGTTCGTGGCAGGAAGAAGAGAGAGGGCACTGCAAGGATGCTGGCCTTTAAGGCACATTAGCGCACAAGTAACAAGTGGCCCAGTTAATGTCCTGAGCTCTGAACAATCAGATTAATAATTCTTCCTTCCTGAAGAGTTTGCTGGTAAGGGGGATAAAAAAAACTGGTCACAGCTCCCTCCCTAAAGACCTTAATTTTCTCATATACAAAAAATTAAGCAGTTATTGTGAAATTTTCAGATTCCCCTCAGCCTAAAATTCCACAACTCTATGGCTGTGTTAATAAAAAGAGGATTTTGAAAATAATATATAAAGTTAGGTTTTTCTGAATATTGTTAAGAATTGGCATGTATTTGCTTCTCGAGATGTGTGGGTGGGATCAGCAGGATCAGCATCATGTGGGAACTTGTTAGAAACACAGAATCTTCAGGCTTTACTGCAGGTGAAATCAGTCTGCATTTTAATAAGATTCATACATCATATGTTTATTAAAGGCCACATAGAGACCAATCTTGGAGTAGCAAGCTTCTAGAGAGAAAAAACACAAGATACCTTGAATTTCAACAATAATGGGTTACACCTAAGACAATGATAAATGGGCAGCAGCTCTCCTTGACAACTGTTGAGGATTCTGTTTACTAGGGATAGCTATGATGTAACTAGTTAATGAAAAATCTGTCTAATGAAACTTAGGATTGTTATTTCCCATTTAGTGTTTAAAAAAAAAGGAAAATGCCTTCTTGGCACTTCTACATGTATGTTGAAATTTTACTTGAACTTATAATATTATTTAGTTAGATATCCTTGGTCTCTTAGTTGTGCTATCCTAAGGTTGCCACAGAGTTTGCCTGCCTGCTTCAAGTCTCTTCAAGCATAATTTTGAAAAAACTTTCTGAAGTTATCAGAAATCTACACAGTTACTTAAAGATCATTAAAAACCAGTTGCCTAGAAATCAAATAACCGTACCTTGGCTTAGCCTAAACCTATAAAAGAAATTTAGAAAACATAGTTGTACGTGTCTATCAGGTTCTTATAGTCAAATTGTCTTTTTCCTCATTCAAAAGTATTGTTTTATTTAGGTAAAATTAAGTAAAGCTGATATCAAATTTAAATTATGTACTTATTTTTGTACAATTTCAAGATCATTATTAATCATAGGGGAATATGAAAATGATTAAAATAACCTGGTATGAATATTATTAAATTCATAAAATATTTTATTCTGGCAATACATTAAATTCGAGGTTCAAGAAAATACCCAGAAGGAAATAGAACATGGTAGTACAGTCCAGGAGCACTGACATGTAACAGTTATGATGTTTTTAGTTGTACACACATGCAACTTAAATCCATGTAATTTAACAATAAAGAACATTTTATTATCTCAAAAGACTTTAAAGTCCAGAGGTAGTCTGGCTTTAGGTAAATCTCAGAGCAGTGTCTCAAGCCATTTGGCTGGGACTTGATTTCTTTCCACACATCTCCTCCTCTCCACTGGGTGCCATCCTCAGCAAGCTGCATCCATGTCTTCCAAACTGGTTGCCACTATCTTTTACATCTAGGTGCTTTTTTGATTTACTTCAGCAAAGAAAAATAAAATGCTTTTGTCCCTGTATTTCCAGCAAAATACTGAAATGCAGTCTGATTGAAGCAACTTAGGACCCATGCTCACTGCTAAACCAGTGACTTGGCCAGGGGAATGTAATACGCTGGTTATATTAGTCCTGGTCAGGTGTCCAAACTGGATCTGAGGATAGCGTGAACTTACTTAGAAGCATTTATATGCGTTATTGAAATTAAAGTTTCTTGGCAATGGGAAAAGGAGAAATGCATGTTGGGAAAGCAACTACCAAGCTTCTTGAAGGGAACCAGGGGAAAATAAACAGATAATACTTTGCCTGGTGGTAGGTACATTTCCATATTTGTGTAAAGATATCATAAGGGAAAAAGTAAGATCATTCTGGAGGCAAGGTTTAAGCTGAGAGAAAGAGACAGAGTGAATTTCTGAAGTCTAAAACCAGATTTACTGGCTCAGAAAAAATGGAAGAACCCAGGCCTACTTAAAAAAGATTTTTGGTTTAAAAAATAAATCTAGTTATGTAGTTACTCTTTACTTATGTTTTAATCCTTTGTTTTAGGTATATTCTCTATGAGTACTATTACCTTTCTGAAATAAAGATACAGTCAGATTTTTTCTGATTACAATATTTTGTGACTCATTGCTTATAGGGTGAAGTCTGAACTCTTTAGTAAAGGAGTTCTGCCAACTCTACCACTAATATTTCAAACACTCCTTCCACTCTCCCCTACACCTCATGTTCTGGCCTTCGTGAACTCTGTACCTTTCTTCTTCCCAGACCTAACATGTGCTTTTATAAGTCCCCTCATTTGCTCCTTTGTGTTCTTCACCTGGAACACCTCTCTCTCTTCCACTCATACTTACTTCATGCTTCTCATCCTATCAGGCTTGAGTCTCTTTTCTGCTTCTGTGCCACCATTCACAGCATTACTTACCACATTCACAGTATTACCACTGGTTGCATCTTATTTTACTGTGAACTTACTGAAGATTGTGAAAATGCTTTTTTCAGCTTTGTGTAGTAAGGGCTTAAGACATAAATATGTACAATGAATTGAATTTCAAGGTACTCAACTATAACTGGAAACACTACATTAAAGAAAAGTTTTTTTAAACATCAAGAATTATACATTCATATACTTGTTTGGCACAAATAAGTGTAGACACACATTTGATTAGATTTTTTAGAAGGAAACACAATTGTTTTTATATTTTACTGTTAAATGTTTATTGAAGAGTCTCATATATTAGAAAGCTGTTTCGTTAAGGTAAATGTTATAGGAGAAATTATTTCTGTGATTAGTGTGTTACTGAATTTGTTGAACATCTAGCTGCTTATAGTCAAGCAAAAAAATAATTAAATGATATAAGCACCATTTTAGTAAGCAGTTTCTAGATATTTGGGGAAATATTATGGATTTGGATTGAGTATAACATATAATCTCACTTTTGACCTGTCAGTTGTTTCTCAGTGGTCTTTGCGAGTAATACAAGATACAAGTAGCAAGAAGTATAATGAGGTCAAATACCAGGGGAATAGGATTTGGGCAATAACTGGGATATTTAATCTGCCCTCTGGGCCTCACTGTCCCAATTTATAAAATGAAAGCATTGAAATGAAAGCCAGTAAATTTTGTTTGCTGACATTTTGAACCAACTTACTAAAACGTAAAACTTTGGGTGAATTTTTTTCCCTCAAAAGCTGTCATTTGGCATGATTAAAGATATATTTTAATGATACTGACATCTTTCAATGTATTTCAGAACATTTTTGTAATTTTCTTTAGAGAATAGAACATAAAATTTGGATATACTTAAACTATTTTTTCGTGTATTTTTTTTCTTTATTCAGATTTAAAATAAAGTGTTTACTATGGTTTGGAGATAGAACTAAGGTGAGAACATAACTAGACTTTTAAAAAATGATATATTTTTGAAAATGAGGGCATATCTAATATGGAATTTCAAGGATTTGAGTATAATTTAGGCAAGCAGATTGCCTTCAAAATTTTTTTGCTGCTGAGGGCAAGAAACACATGTATTATTCCTGGTCTGTAGACAGTTGGCCTCATTTCCTGAGACTGAGGCAATATGAATTGTGATTAAGAAAAAAGGCTTTGAAGTCAGATTTGAGTTCAAATCTGAGATCTGTAGAAAAGGAAATAATAGTCATAGGATTGTTGTGAGGATTAAACAATGTATATGACATAACACAATGCCTCAAATCCAATCCACCTTCAATAAGTTTTCTATTATTATTACCTTGTAATTATCACATAAACAGGTAATATAATGCTAAGTTGCTATAGTTTGTTATAGATAGATAGTAATTGACTAATTTGTCTTTAATGTTATAAGCATTTTTTTGGAACCCATACAGACCAAGAAGTGAAAAATTGAAGCTTTGCAAAATTCAGTGGTATGGTCATGCCCCCATAAAATTTTAATATTGCAATCTGCTAAAACTTATCCTTCATTAAAAGGGACTTTTAGAAGTGCAAAAAGGACTGGCAGAGGCTTGCTAGTGTGAGGAAGACAAAAATTTAGCAGCCAATCAGATACTTCATTTAATAATAAATTGCTTCACAGGTCTCCAAAAACTTTCACATACAATCACATGATCCTCCTAAGAACTTTGTATAGTAATCAGAATAGGTTTAAAATCTACCTTTAAAAGTGCAGGAAACTGACACTCAGAGAGGGTGTGACTTATCTAATGTCACATGGATACAATGAGGTGGAGTTAGGGTAATGATCTAGGCTTTGTCCCTTCAGTGGGTCCTCTGCCTCAAAGCGTTTCCTTTACTGAAAAGAGAAGCTCAATAAATGCATTTGGTTTTCTGACTCAAATATTTTATTTATTTTTTACATAAGAAATTTAAAACTTACAGGCTATCAAACTCAGTAAAAAAAACTATAAACTATTTTGGAACATAAATGTTCTCTGAAATTAATTCCCCAGTCTTGAATTGGTTACAGTTGAGTTGGCTACAATCCAATCTTGCAATGTTATTCTTCTGAATAGAGGCTGGGATAATCAGGCAATGAAGGTGAGCAATAGCACAATCTACTTATGGTACTTTGTGGTGCTTAGAGATAAGAGTCACTACAACTCCCAAAGTATCATAGGCTTTGACTTCTGTAAATGTGAACGGACCCTGCATAAGGTATTTCTAAGAGATTTACTTGATTTTCTAAGTAAGAAATGGAACCTCAGATGCAGTAAAATTATGGGAGTGTTGATATTTGTTCTTAATCCAAATCAATAATTTAATCCCCATATAGGTTTAAGAATCAATGTTTTACTTTATTTTTAATATAAAAATCAATTTTGGAGGATGACCACAACCTTTACATGAATATTTTTATCTCCTAAAATACTGTCAAGAATATATCTTTGTAATCTCTAAAAGAAGATGTGAATTCTAGGAGAATGGCATACTGACACTAAAAACACATGGCTTTCAAGATGTTCAAGATATGTAAATAGAAAATTGGTTATAAAGTAGAACTGGGCTAGATAACCACATGATACTTTTCAAGGGTTTGCAAGGGTGCCACGATTTTCCAAAGTCTATTTTTATAGCAGTTAAAGAAAAAAGAGAATTATGCATGGTACTGAGATGTACGATAGCTGAAGATAAAGTGGACATTAAGCATATATGATATTGCAAAGAATGAGTTATTTCAGTAAAACATCCCAAAAGAAAAGATGAAAATAAGAAGTGTGATAAAAGGGTTAAACATTGAGATTCTGGAACTGGCTGTCTATGGTTTGAATCCTGGGTCTACCTCTTATATCTTGAGCAAATTACTCAATCTCTCTGACCTTCATCTTCTTCATCTAAAACTGAGGCAGTAATTGTACTCTTTCATGGGGTTTTATGAGGGACCTTCATAAAAGATAATGCATATAAAGTGTTTTGCATAGTTCTTGGTACAAAGCAGATAGATGCTTAGTGAAAATTATCTATTATCATTTAAACACAGTCACACATAGAATTGCGAAGATTTTGAACATCAGAATCAGAATAAAATGATATTCCCTAAACAGGTGGTTTACAATTAACATTGAGAACCCAACTAGTAAACTTATGCAGTGCCTTTTCTTTAATTTATTTTTAATAATAATTTTTTAAGTTGAATTGTAGTCAGTTTACAATGTTTTGTGCCCTTCCTTTAAAGTTAAAAAAGAAGCAAACCCCAAACTAGCAACAATAAAACTATAGTTTACTGAGTGAGCGGAATCACCTTTTAGACAATCCTGCCAATTCATGTAATTGATGTAATTTCAATTAATGTAATTTTAACTTAAAAAGGCTTTTCCTATGGCATTTTCAAGGGAAAATTTGGTTCAGAAAGTAAAGATTCAAATTTGACTCAAAGATTGTTAATTTTAAAATTTGTTAGTTAATTAAATTGAACATTTATTAATTGAAGGTCTATAAAATGCCTGTAATTTATCAGACATTATTAAATTCATGAGACTTTGAATTAAATCCATGCAAAACACTATATGAAAATAGTGTTCATTAGAAACAGTGTAGATATAGTGTCTATTAAACATTAAGCATCATCCTATTCACTTTTGTTCTCTAGAACAGATGTGAAAAGTTCGAGTTTAGCTACCTCAAGAAATAAGACCAGTCCAGAAAATAAACAACACATGTTTGTTACTGTTTGTTACTATCCTCGGCTTGGCACATAGCTTGGCAACAAATGCTTTGCTGAAAATCAATAAAAAGAAAGTGTCCCTAATTGCACCCACAGAGCAAGCGGCCGGATGACTGCCTTTCCTTGCATCAGCTGCTCATGCTCAGATAACGTGAACCACAGGATTGATTTCCTGCAGTCAAATGAAAAGAAAACTATTTAACTGTCCCCCAGGCTTTTCAGTGTAACACAGCACCCCTTGCTCAGCTTAAAAAGGGCACTTGAGCCTGAGCATTTTCTTTTGTTAAATATATATTTGTTATTAAAACAAAGGGAAATACAAAGTAGGTCACTCAAAACATTTTTTTCACAAACAACTCTGAATTTTATTTTTCTTTGCTATTTGGCCAGCTAGTGATTTGGGTAGTCTCTCTGAGAAAAGAGATCTTCAGAAAGCAATAATCAAACTGCAGTAGTTCCCTCTGTAAACCTAGAAGTTAACATAACTATGCCCACGACCCATTTAACTTAATGGCTCACCTGTCCTGGGATTGCAGATAGGGCTGCAATCATTTTATGCCAGTGTGTGTAGACCAGTAATTTATCAGTTGTTTGGCAATAAGTCAATCCCAAACTCTCAGCTCCCCAAATGAAAAGACAAAAAGTTGAAGAGGACTGTACTCCTGAATTGCAGAATCATAAAGGGAAACCTGATTAGGTCATCTGCTGTGACACATAGAATGATAATTAAGTTGGGGACTTAACATCTTGGAAAGGGTGAGAAGTGCTTTTCAGCATTAAACAAAGCAGAACTAAAGCGACCCATGACTGCAAGCTTGCTTTGTTAGTTTCATACCAGAGTCCCAATTTTCTAGGCAATATGCAGAAAAGACCACAGCCCTCTGTGTGATGTGAAAAATATTACCTACCTAGATTAGAAGTGGATGTGCTAAGCCAGTTTCTTTTTGTCTAAAATATAATAGAAAAGCTATCCTTTCAACAATAAAAAAGGAATTACACTTTGGTGAGGGAATAGTAAAGGTTTCCAGCACTTTCACAGGCCAACCAAATGTCTTCCTCTGCCATGTAAATGCAGTAAAAGGATATCTGCATTAAATTACAGGATTTATAGTCGGCAGAAAAAAACGAAACCACGGAAAGATCATTTTTGCATTAAAATTTGGTTTTCTCTACTAGTATGTATTTTAAAACTATAGGTGCCTTTTACTAATGAAATACATCAAAGTATATTATGTTCTGCATTTTGTGAGAACTAGGCAATTTATAAATGCTATTCACATTTAATTAGTAGTCATTTCTTCTCCATAAGCATATTTACTCGGATCTCTTGTTCCTACGGCAACCCAGTGAGTATTACAGCTACAGGAACAGCCTGGACTAACCTAAAAAAGGATGGAGATTAATGAGCAAGCTCAATATTAAGACTATAATGCAAAAGACCAAGCAATAAGATTGGTGAGAGGAGCATTACAAAGAAGCCTCAAATCAGAATCTCTTATTTCAAGGAGCCTATTTATAGCAGCATAGATTTATTTATTCAAGACTGCCTATAGTATACAGCTAGTACAAGAGATGACTCATTTAGTGCTAAGTTCTGCTTAATTGGCTATCCACTCAGGTAAGGCGTTACATATATAAACACATACACACACATACATACATACATACATGTATATAATTATAATCTGCTTCACACACTTATCAAAGGATTATTATATAAACAGTATTATAAGCAGTTGTGTTTATGGATGTTTCCCTTAAATACTGCACTTGTTTAAAAATAGGGAGTCTTTAAAATTAGCTTTGATGTAAGATAATGTCATTAAACGTTTAGTGAAAAATGATTCTTAAATCTTAGTGTTTGTTATTTTAAGGGTATTTCTCTGATCTCTTTATTCTAGTTGCAGAACTCAACTCTTATGAAAGAATTGACTTGAAAAGAAATAACAAAAGCATTTCTGAGGGCACCAGATCAAAATAAACAGTTAATAGAAATTTTACTTATTCCTCAATTCTGCCTTAAAGTGACCATTCTTCATTTAAAGATATAGATGGGGGAAATAGGAATAAAGAACTGAGGCTTAAATATATTTCTTTACAAAAAATTATATAATTTTCAATGCCTATGAAAGACAAATTAGGAATAATTAAAAATTATTTAAACTTTAGAAAAAATTAGATATAACTAAAAAAAAGAAACCCAAACTCCTGGAGTCAAACTAATTTTGCATTGCACATTGTGGACAGGTAGTAAATAATTACCACATGTTATTTGTCCTAAAATTTCTTTATGTCTCAATACAATATGTGAAGGAGAAACTGAAGACGAAGAAAGGCAAATTAGAAGTTATATAACCCTTGTTATCAAATCGTGCTTAGTAAAAGCGACAGACTCTCTTCAGAGCTGGGCAGTTTGTTCTTGCTACAACAACACAGAGGTAATGGCATCGTTACCGAGTCTCTAAATTATCTTGCTTAGTGGCAAAAAGTAAAAATGATTCCTTCTGACCTTTCTGCATTGCTTCATTAACTCTAACTTGCAAGCAACAAGTAAAAATGAGAAGCTTTCGGCAGCCCCTTCTGGTATAACTGATTAGAAGAAGCAGCAGCTCGGCATCTGTTCAGGAGACGCTGGGTCCCGCTCCTGTGCTAAATGAGGGCAAATGTAGTGTGTGGCAAGGAGCGCTTGCTATGCAGTCACTAATACTTCCGTTCAGCTAGGGCATTTCAAGTTTGTTTCTTATTAGATCTAGAGAGATCACTGCAGATGTAAAACAGTTTGTATAGCTTCTCCTGAATTATTAGTCAACAGTGAAATTATTTCATGTGGCTCTATAAATAAAAAAGGAAGCAATATTTTATAAAGATTAATCTGTACAAATAATTAATGGTCCACCAATTCTGTTGTCTCAACTCCAGTTCTATAATATCAATTCCCCTTTAAAGAATACGTAATAGCTTCTACCTGTAATTCTCCTTTGTGAAAATGCACCTTTACCAGCAACTATTGTCTATGCAGTGAATTAATTATGCTCAACAGTTAAATCACAAGGCATTTCTTTCAGATAATCTATGAATTTGAGTTCAGCATTTCTATAGGTACTTTTGTGCCTCTGTATGAAGAGTATTTTAATACCAAAGAACACAGCAACTTAAATGCCATTCCTTGGGTTTTATGAAAAAGCAATATAGAAGAGTAAATAGGGCAAATATCAACAACAAAGAACCCCTATTTTTAGTCAAACAATAAATGCAAATAGAAGAGCTAAACCAGGGAAGAGAGGTAGGAGGTGAACACTGTGGTCTGAGTATTCCTTCCTGAAAACGCTCACCAGCCTGTTTTAGGCAAGAATATTCTGCTATCTTAAAAAAAAAAAATCATAATCGACCATCAGTGAATCCTCTTCACTCAGCTTCCCAGGTAGAATTAAATCGCAGTCCCAGAGGCACCAAGACATGAAAACCGAACCCTCTTGCTACAGATAATCAGCATAGAAGAGCGGCGAACTTCCTAAATAACCACAATTAAATTTCACACACTCTCTTCTCCTTTTCTGGTTTTCAAACGTGGGGCTGTTTATCAGAGAAGAAAAATTGGAAGCTGTGTCTTTAGAAGGCAGCCAGGCACTCCTAACCTAATTAGCGTTAGCCACCTCTGAAAATAAATCCCCTGAATCCTGCAGCTCAAAAGTCACTTCCCCCAACCCCCAAGCGCCTCCAAACACACCAGCACCTGGGCTGAATTGAACACCCCAGTAGATAATAACCTTCCATCCTGACTCCCAGAAAATAGCACTAAAGAGGCTTTTGCCACCGCCTTTCAGGAAATCAGGTAAAATGACAACACGGAGGGTGATGCAAGCGATTTGCTTTTTCTGTATTTAAACTTCATGCCCACGACACCACAAAATACAGCCCGGAAGCTACCCGAGCCTCGAAGCCTCTGCACTCAAACAGAAGGCTCAGAAAAGAATGGAGATTTGCAGATCTGATAATGAGCCAGTTAATGACATAAATGATACCTCAAGAACCTCACTAAACCATCCAGGTCCTACAATTTAATCTGTAATAAATACTCCTGCATCATTGCGAGATGGCTGCTCATAATGGCAAATGAAATATGCTGGTATGATAGGTACAATAAATCTGGATTTTCCTATGGTTCCCTCAGGCTAGAACAATATGTAACCACAGTGCGCACTGTCAGGATGAGCAGATCTCAAAGCCATCATAAAATCTAAATGGGGACTAATTAGGAGGCCCTTCCCTTCCAGAGTTACTATTTCTATTGACATTTTCCATGCATGAGCCCCTCCATAACATCATAAGTCACCAAGATAAGAACTCCCTAGATTATAGGGAAAAAGCTTTAATGGAGAAGTTGAACTCAAAGGCGATGCATAAATTTTCCTTTTGATACTATGGGAAGTCTGTGTGCAGTACTTTCTTTACAAACTTTGAAGCCATGAGCAGGGTACTTTTTAATCCCCCTACAAGCTTTGCTATGGTCTGGCTGGTTTCAGTCTCTTTGTACCAGGAGCGTGAGTGTCAGGTGGTGCCCAGGGAGGATATTAAAAGAGAGTGGGCTGCTTGTAAAACTGATGGCTGTGGGTCAGGAGAGTGTCAGGAGGTGCAGTTGGCAAGTTGACTTCTGGTTCAGGGCCTTTTGTCTTGCAGGTTGGGATTTTCCTAAAGGTCACTGAAGATTAGGCTTTCCCGGGGCTCTTCCAATCAGGGGTGGAGCAGATTTCTTCAAACAGGCCCTTTCAATGCAGAGAAGTGAACCCATTCTTTTGATAAGCCAAGATGCCACAGGTCCTTGGGAAAAGGTGAGGTGGATCATGGGGTGGGACGTTACCTTTGTGCTGGGTTGGGGCTTGGGAATGAGACCTCTAGGCACTCTGGAGTGGAAAGATGGTGGAGAGAAACCAGGAGTTAGTGTCGGACAGACCTTCTTTGTAGTCATCTACCAAAGGTATGACAAGTTACTTTTCTGGGAAACAAAATCCTCAGTTAAAACGGAACAAATGATCTCATAGGGATGATGTAAGGGTTGAAATATGTATGTGGGTAACTTTAAAAATAGCTATGAATATTATTACTTATGAAATTTATTATTTCATTGCAAAGGAATACAATTAAGAAAATACCATGAAAAGGGGATGTGCAATCCAGTATTCCATTTTCTCAATCTTTGTTTTATGCAAGAGAAAAAGCCAAATGATGCTGGGGGTGAGTTGTCATATGTTCTTATGAAATGTAAGTCCTGTACCAAAGAGGCATGGTCCTGTTCCTGGTGTTATTACTTGCAGATTTATCCAACTTTTGTACTTGTTAAAGCATTTTTGGTTACTGAATGAAAAGCTGAGTGATGAATTAAGAGCAGAGGCCCCACTCTTGAATTGTCCCTCAGCAAGGAGGTTCTGTTAAGCAGGTTTATTTAACAGCCAAGGTTTGGGACTTGAACCGACCCCAAACATTTTCTAATCCAGAGTGTCAGTAACAACCAGGGCGACTTCCCTTTGTGCATAGAAAGTGAATAACGTACATGGGCTGTAAAATTGGCTGTATTACCTAGTTGATTGGCTAATTGATTTACCACTAGTAGAATAAATACATTATCTTCTGTGATCATCCTCTACTCTATGCAAAAGATCGCATACACTCTGATAGACATTTGGTGATTTGTTTTAGCTGCAAATGCTTCTAGTCTGAGTTTAACGTTAAACTGATAATATCTTAGAAGATAAGTAACAGTTTCGTTTGTATATTTATTTTAAATTTATGTATAAACTTCTGCTTTATATTGTTACCTTCCAGTGGGGCTGAATTTATATTTTATTATTTTAATCTTTTGTTATTGCCTGTTGGGCTTATATAAAATTTGGTTTATTTGCTGATTTTGGCTACAAAGCACTTTATTTGCTGCTTTTGGCTACCAGAATGCAGTTGGTATCACCTAATATTGAAAATTGTGAGGGTGTTCTCATAATGATTTATAGAAAATAGCATAATTACCTGTAAAGTATAATAAGGGCATCAATAGAATGAAGAAAAAACATATTTCAAAGCCTATATTGTCTCAAACTATGTGGATTTTATGAAGTTAAAACTATAGATTAAATTAAAAATAGTTAAGAAATAGGTTATATTAGAGCCCAACAATAATTTTGTGAGTAAGACTATCATAATTTTAGTAAAACATTCATCTTCTTGTTTCTTCTTACCTCAGTGACACTAAAATAATTCTGATAAAAGCAGTCTGCACACTGAATTCTATGCTGAAGCCACCACTAAAAAAAAAGTTGATAACAATAAACGTAAAGGTAATCACATTGTTGGATTTGTTACGCCACTATAGTCTTAGTTTATGTAGTAAGAGAAAACACGTTGTTTTAATACTAATAATTTTCAAACTTCAGGTATGTTTCTTGGACCCCAGTCAAGCTGTTAGTATCAAAGTCAGCTGTGGGGTCAGAAATGTTCTCTTACAAAGTGAGACTTACAGAGGAAAAGAGAGGCTGAAGGTCTTTATGAACTGAGATGTCCTGTTATTGCCCAGAGCTTAGAATTAAAATTGACTCTCATCCACCCACATTCTGGTCTTAATGGGGCTTCCAAAATACTGATCAGCTTAGTTCTCAATGACTCAGAGTTGATCCTAAGTTTTATGCATTTAGCATTATAGTTTATTCACTCAATAAGTATGTATTTTATACCTCTTTGTCAAACACTATTTCAGGTGATACAGCATTGTACAAAGCAGGAAAAAACCCTGCCTTCACAAAGCATATGTTCTACTGAAGAGAGAACAAACGAACAGTGTTAGAGGGATAGGAAGGGGGGGTTGCAGAGGAGGGCACTGACGTATTATTATATAGGACAGCTGGTCAATACCTCACTGAAAAATGACGTTGGAGCAAAGACCTGAAAAAGAGGAGGGAGCCAGTCCAGTGGGTACCTGGAAGCAGAGCATTTCAAATAGAGGAAGTAGCAAGTGCACATGTCCTGAGGTGGGGCCAGTCATGGTGTCTTTAATGAAAAGCCACAAGGTTAGTATGGCTGGAGAGAAGGGAATAAAAAAGACTGCAATGGTGAGTTAAGTCAAAAAGTGGCAACTGGCCAACCGGTATAGGGCCTGGTGAGCCTTTGTAAGGATGCTGACTTTTACTTTGAGTGAGATGGGAAGCCTCTGAGCAGAAGAATAATAGGATCTAATTTACATTTTCAGACTTTCACTCTGACCTTTGTATCAAAATTCACCTGGGGTGGAGGGGGAAGGGAGAGTGGTCAGGAGGGTAGAAGCAGAGAGACCAGTAAGGAATCTACTGTAGTAATCCAGGGGAGAGGGTTGGGGGGCAGGGACCAGGCTGGTACAGCTTGAGGAATTGGTCAGATTTTGGATATATTTTGAAGACATGATATATATAAAGTTTGTCAAGGGATTGGATGTGCATGTGAGCGAAAGGCAGGAATGAGAAAAGGAAAGATTAACTACTCTTTAAAATTTCTATTTTATAACAAACAGGATCATGTTCACATGTTAATATCGGAGATAAAATGATTATTTTGTTATGGTCCATTGTCCTTCAGTGTGTACACATTCATTCATTCAGCAGGCTCTACAGATGCTGATTCAGCACCAACCATATACCCCATACAGTGCTGAGGGTATAATGCTAAGTGGAACAGGCAAACTCTCTTACCTCTCTGAGCTCCTATTTTAGTGGAAGAGGAGGTGAGGGCAATAAAAAAGTTTTAAAAAAGAAAGAAAGAAGACTGTAGTATTTCTTTTGAAATAACTAGCATTATTGCCATGCTTAATAGAAACATCTGCAATCATAATTAAACTTTAGTTTCATTTCTTTATAATAATCTGCAGAAAGGATACTGCTTCCAGAATTTTTGCCCACACCTAGGTGAACATTTCTTTTACTGAATATGTGACATTTTACATTAATGAAGTCAGGATTGCAGACATATAGAAAGATGTAAGAATATCAGAGTCATAAGGTACAGTGAAATAGCAGTTGTATATACAAAGAAAATACCCTAAATCTAAGAATAGGTAGAAAACAAAACCATACGTGCACTGTACTAATACAAAAAACCCATTAATTTTCTTTTGGAAGGGGGGAGTAATTAGGTTTATTTATTTGTTTATTTTTAAATGGAGGTACTGGGGATTGAACCCAGGACCTTGTGCATGCTAAACACATGGTCTACCACTGAGCTATACTCTCCCTCTAGGCCCCATTAAATTTTGTTTTAGTCTTCATTTTAAGCTGAGGAAAAATAATTTATAAAGATGACAACCCTCAGTGAAAGTTTTTTTTTTTTTAATTAAAAGTATGTTTTGGTAAAGCAAATGAAGAAATTGGTATTGGAGATTTGGATAATTTGCTTGGCCTAAATTAGTTAGATAATTACTTCAAAACTTCTTTGAGTGATCTTATTTATTCTCATAATTTTAACTACCACTTGTGAGAACATCCACATCTCTGTATCCAGTCCTGACAATCCACTGAGCTTCTGGCTCATGTACCTAAGTGTTTGCTGAGCATATTCACCAGGTACTTCAAAGTCTACATGTTGTCACATTACCGCTTATATATTTTTCCAAACCAATATAGCTAGCTTTTACCTTTGAATTTTCTCTTGTTCAGTAGGCATTAAACCATCCAGCCAATCAACAAGCCAGAACATGAGAGCTATACTCATCTCCTCTCCCTTCCCTGCCCTGCATGCACAAACAATAATAAACCCTTTCTAATACTTTTAATTCAGCATAGAATGGATTATGCTGTAGTAATGCATGACAACAAAATCTCAGTGGCTTCACACAACAAAAGTTTATTTCTTACCCTTCAGAAGTCTTCTGCATAAGCCCTTGTGAAGATTCAGCATTCCGCCCATTTTTGCTCTTAAGAGAACTCTACCTGTAGTACATGTTTCCACAAACACCATGGCAGGGAAATGAACAATGGCAGGTTACCCAAAGACTCTTCCACTTTTGGGCCCAGAAGTAACATGTCTTTTCTATCCACTGTCTGTTGACCAGAACTAATCAAATGGCACCACCCCACAACAAGGGACCCAAGAATTATAGATTCACATGTGCCCCAAAGAGCAGTTGAGCATTTCTACCCAACCTCCCATTATCTATAGGATGCAATTTATTATCCACATTTCTCTGCATCATGCTCTTTTGCACCCTTCACCCTCTTGTGACATGGCTCACATAGATAGGAATTTCTCTGAATGTTCTTCCCCTTTCTATACCTGGCTTTCTTGCAGTGATCCTCAGGATAAAGTGTGGGCATCATCTTCTCTAGAAGATAATGAAGCTCAGATTGAGCCATGCATCGTCCTTGGTATCCCAGTGCTCTTGGCACTTCTCACATCCTTACATCAAATTATTTTTTATAGTACAGCTGTCAAACTCCAAACCCTGGATGATAAATTCCTCAAAGACAGACACAAGTCCACCTTTGTATGTCCATCACTCAGTGCAGTGCTTGGCATGGAGTAGACTTTTATAAATGTTTATGGAGTTAAACTGTTACTTAGATCTTACTACCTTATTTGGAATCTGAATATTGGAATCTGAATATGTAACTTGGAGTTGCTAAAAACAGTAATGGGCAGAATAGAATTTGTATGGTTTAGGTTAGAGGAAACAGTTGACTTTCCCACTAATTGATATACAATAGATGACTGTTAGCTAATTTGATTCTTCTTTCTTTGCAGTAATCCAAAATCTAGTCTTGGGAGAGGTACAGTGCCAGAATATGAGTTTAGCTCTGTCTTAAATTTTCCCTCTGAAAATATATGGGCTGAGTAGTGTCTTTTATGTTAGTGTGTTTTAGAAAAAAAATTCTGAGCTCTTTGCTACAGGCAAATTCCTGGTTCAAAAAAGTACTTTATGAACTACAGCTGACCCTTGAACAACATGGGTTTGAACTGCACAGGCCCACTTATATGCAGATTATTTTTGATAAATACAGTACTACATGATCCATGGTTGGTTGAATCTGTGCATATAGAACCACAGATACAGAGGGCCAACTGTAGGACTTAAGCATCTGCAGATTTTGGTACACATGGGGGCTCCTGGAATGAATTCTCTGTGGATGCTGAGGAATGACTGTACTGCATCATACTTTTAGCATAGATACAGAAATCTAGAAGCAATATATGAAAAAACAAGTGGACCCACAATAAAACCTCCCTAAGAATATGCCAAAGATACATGCTCGTGCAAAATAAATTATTAAAACTAAAAATCGACCAAATAAAGACTCCTGGGCCTCTTAGGTTAAAGCCATCTTCTTTGTCTTAATAGAATATTGGTACCTATGATTGATTCAAGTATTGCAAAGCAACTATTTATTTGCTAAGCAATTACATGTATGATGGAGATATTCAAATACATTAATAGTTTGTAAAACAAGTATAGATGGATAAATTTATTTTGAGGGGGCCCTACTTTTCTTATTACTATAATGAGGTGATTGGAATAGATGATATATATGAGTTAACAGTATCTTAGGAATTTATAAGTAGAGATACATAGGCATGGGGGTATAATATATGAATTGGCCAACTTGAAGATTTGGAAAAATCAGTAAAAAGATTTCACGGAATTTAAAATAATATATCTTCATTGAGGAGTGGAAGAATTAGACTCAAAATAGTAATAGTGATAACTAATTTTGTGGAAATGAAATAAGACTACATACTAGTTAGTCTAAGCACTTTAGGTGCATTATTTTATTGAATCTATACAACAATGCTGTCAAGTGAAAATGTCTAGTATCCCCATTTTAGAGATGAGGAAATTGAGTCAGAGAAGTTAAATAATTTATCCAGGGTTGCAAAGCCAGCAAGTGAAAGTGCCTGATTTGAAAGTAGTCAGTCTTCCATCAGATCCCATGCTATTAATCAACATGCTAGTCTGTCTACTATTGAGTGTTAGGCTTCTTTTCCTTCTGACTATCAAAAAATGTTTATTGATTTTTCTCTGAAGTCATCTCATACTGTTGAATTACAAATGTTTAAGAATTTATTTTCAATTTTGTGATGAAATATATATTTGATGTACTGTACTTATTACAAGCATTGGCCACATGAAAAGTGAGTAGGAATTAGCACTCAACACTACATTACTTTTGTTCTAGAGTCTTTATTCTGGGTATGAAGTTTCTACTTCCTATTTGGGTCGAATTTACTTTATTTCAGTTTGTAAGGTTTTTTGTTTTTTGTTTTTTTCCTTAGATGGATGGCCTATATTATCTACCTAATGGTAGCCATCAGGCCCTCTTAATATGGCCTTCTGATTATTAACCTTTGGGATGCCTAGGGTCATCCTGATAGAAGATTTAATATTTTAAAATGCAAATCTGGTCATCTGGGATGTCCAAATGGATAATAATCACTTCTCAAAAGTTCATTATTCACATGACCTTTTTTTTTTTTAGAAAGTACTACATTTTTCCTCTCTTCAGATTTGTGGTTGGGACTGATTGTCACTTGAC
The DNA here is from genome assembly GCF_036321535.1 of Camelus dromedarius. Lineage (NCBI taxonomy): Eukaryota > Metazoa > Chordata > Mammalia > Artiodactyla > Camelidae > Camelus > Camelus dromedarius. The sequence goes on from NC_087439.1 coordinate 34,857,481, forward strand.
TATATTTATGAGAACAAATATTCAAAATTTGCCACTTGAAAGAATCAGCCAAAGTGATCACTGAGAAGAAAAATGAGGATTAGTGTATTAGCCAAGAAAGGTTAGATTATGCTTCTGTAGAAAACAACCTCCAATTTTTAGTAACTTAATGCAACAGTAATTTATTTCTCAATCATACCATATGCTTAACACAGTTTTGTGTGTGTAACACACACAATGTGTGTAGGGTGTGGTGGTTCTGCTCAATGAGTGAGACAAATATACTCTTCATCTCAATATATGCTTCAACAAAGGTCATGTAAAGGAAAAAGACATGTTAAATAGTGCAGTGGTCTTAAAGCCTTTGCTGGAAATGATATCCATCACTTCCTTGTTCAGTTCATTTGAAACACGGATAAGTAAGCAACTAACAGATAAGCCTAAATTCCAAAGAAGCAGTTTAGAGAAAGTATAATAGCACTGTGATACTAGAAGGAAGGGAGCTGGAAATACTTGGTGAGCAGTTGTCATGACTACTACAATGTAGAAGTTGGTTCTGAAATACAGGAAGGATCTAACAACCTTCAGAAAAATTCTAACAGAGACTTTTGCATGACACAAAACTTCCCTTCAGGACAAGATAGAGAATTCTTACAGGAACTAACCAATTTCCCCTAATTTCAAGAAACTTGAGCTAGAGTTGTAAGAATGCCATGGAAGAGGGGGGCAAATGAACATGTTTAGCTGGCAAATGAATTCCAATCCAAGAATATATAGGGAAGACTAAAAGAAGAAGTAAGTATAGGCTTATCTTCTTCCCATTTCTCTCTGGATTCTTAATTGCATTGCAGTTTTTCTCCAAAATAGGGGAAATTCCCCTGATTGGAGTGGCAAGTGAGAACCATGGATAGAGGGCCACTATTCTACTTGGCCCTATTTTTGTAAGTGGACCAACAGTAGCAAATAAAGTTGCACAGAGGTAAATAATTGCACTTTCATCAAGTAGAAAAACACTGTGGGTTTTCTGTAATCTGCTTTCTCAACAGTGTGGCTCATCCCAAATGGAGGAATTATATCCTGTACTGGAGGAGAAACCACCTATTCAGGACACAGTACTTTTCAAACTTAGCAGACAGTAAATGAAAGGCAGCCCACATGCAGAATGGAAGTCAGATCAACACGAAAACTGGATATAGACACTTATTTATCCACTCATATAACTGGTAACCGACTAGCCTTCCCAATGTAAACAGCTATAAAACTTGGCAAATACATATGAAATAACCATTTTTAGATGTTGGAAACAAGAAAGGGCAGGACTGTAATTCATGAGGGGAGGGAAATAAGCATGATAAATACTATAACTGCCGACATTTTCTACCTGGAGGCATTTTCTAGCTTGCAGTGCAAGGGAAGAACTCAACTAGAAAGCACAGCAGTCTCACTGAACTGAGTAGACAGAGATCAATGTTCAGAGCTCCTGAAGCATCTGAAAGTATCTGTGGGGAAGATTACTAGAGGAAAAAAAAAAAAAAAAACTGCAGAGAAGGAATCTCAAAACACTTGTATGGGGGTTTATTAAGTCTTTGGCATGATACTATGATGATCATGCAGAGGGCAAGACTGCATAAGATGGGTCAGTGAACAACTACCAGGGAAAGAACAATTGCCAGGAAAAGAACTACCAAAACTGCGCTGAGTGATGTTGAAAAATTCCATAGCCAGAGAACAGAGATATTACTGAATACATGAGGCATTCAGTAGAGACCCCAGAACGGCCACTCCTTAAGTACCAGGGCTGTACTAGAGAAAAGGCTATTCTAGACCTACTCTAACAAATCCTGCAATCATGCATTGAAAGAACTGAGCTGATCTAGAAGTAAATTACTCAACAGTGTAATATTTATAATATCCATCACTCGGTAAAATAGTATGGGAAATGGGAAGAATAGGGAAATGTGACCCATAATCCATAGAAACACACAAGAAAGAGATGATGAAAATAGCAGTCAAATACTTAAAAGAGCTAGTTTTAATATAGTCAAAATTTCAAAGAAAACATATGAATATAATAAGGGTATAAATTAGGACTCTCAACAGAAAAATGTAAACTATTAAAACAAACCAACTGGAAATTCCAGAAATGAAAAATGCAGAGTTAAAAATGAAAAATTTTACTGCTATGTATTCAGTTTTATCTTATTTTTATTGTAGAATTTCCATTTGTTTGTTTTTAAAATATCTTTTCTATCCTTATTTTCTATCTTGATTTATCTTTATCTTTAAATCTTTTTGCATCTTTCAAAGTTTTTATGTGCTAAGTCCATTAGACTTCTAATTATTGTCTCACTCTATTTTCTGATTTTTTTCTTCCTTTTAAAAATATTTTTATTGAAGTATAGTCAGTTTACCATGTTGTGTCAATTTCTGGCATACAGCACAATCCTTTAGTCCTATAGGAACTATACATATATTCGTTTTCATATTCTTTTTCACCGTAAGTTACTACAAGATATTGAAAGTCATGTAGAGTTTAAAACATGCTGATTTTAAACTTTACATGACTTTTCAGTTCATAGAAATAGTTAGAAAAAGATACAACACAAAAATATTAACAAATAATGTAAGCCAGAAATGCTCTGTTTGTATCAGAAAAATTAAAATTGAAAGCAGAAAACATTACCAGAGATAAAAGCATCACTCTGTAATGATAAACACTTTAACTCACTAAGAAGAAATGACTTAAATGCATCTTATAATAGTCTCAAGCTATATCCAGCAAATAAATGATAAACTATAAGGAAAAATTGACATAATACAAAATTTTGATCCTTCTCTTAGTTACCGGCAGATTCAGCAGACAAAAATTAGTAAGGATAGAGAAACTTTGAACAACATAGCAAAACAGTTTAATCTGTGTAGAACACTAAGTCTCAACAATTGGAGCACGCACATGCTTTTCAAGCTCACACTGAACATTATTGACAACTGACCATCTATTCTGCCATTAAGGAAGTCTCAATAAATTAAAAAAAAAATTATTATCATACGAGGTTCATGACCACAGGGTAAAATAAATTATAAATAATAACAAAGATTAATATATAAAAACCAAATATTTGAAAATTTAAAAACCCAATTCTAAATAATTTATGAGTCAGAAAAGAAACCATAATGGGAATTAGGAAATACTCAGAACTGAATGATAAAAGGCCACCTTGATACTATCTCTCATGCATTTAAGGGGGCTTAAGGGACCATATATTGATTTAAATGATTATATAAGAACAAAAGAAAGGTTAAAAATCGAGGAGTTTAAGTGTCTACCTTTAGGAATTAGTTAAAGGAAACTTTAAAAAGAAAGTAAAAGAAGGAAATAATAGTGATAATAGGATACAATGAACAGATAAAATAGAGAGGTTTGAAACAATCAAAACTAAATTCTTTGGAAAAAATTAAAAATTGGTAAACAATGATCAAGATTAATAAAAAAGGAAGATACATCAAAAGTACTAAGGAAAAATATCGACAAAGTTGCAGATAGTAAAATATAACAAGAATATTATGATCAATTTTATGCAAATAAATTTTAAAATTTAGATGAAATGGGCAAATTCTCAAAAAAAGTACAACTAAACAAAATTCATACACTATACAGTAAGAGTTCTACAAGTTTAAATAGTTAGAATCAATTGTCAGTCATCTTTCCCCAAAAGGATAAGAAAAATCCCAGTTTATAACTGAGGTTCTATACTTACTCAAGAAACAGATCATTTCAATCTAACATCTTTCAGAGAATAGAAAAAGTAGAACCACTCTAGAATTTATTTTATGAGACTAATATAACATTAACACAAAAACAAGACAAGAAAAATAAAAGAAAAATTATTGACTAATATAATTTATGAACATAGATTAAAATTATGTTAACAAAATATTAGCAAAACAAATTCAGCAGCCCATGAAAAAGATAATACATCATGGCCAAATGGGTTTTCTCAGGAATGCTTGACTTGTTTAATGTTAGAAAAACTATAAATGTAATTAACTAGATTATATAAATAAATAAAAGAGAAAAATTATCTCAAATGTAGAAACAGTATTTACTGAAATTTAGTACTGATTCTTGATATTAAAGATTTCTTAGAGCACTAGGAATATATAGTAAAATTATAGTACTTATAAAAAAATCTTACAGCAAATATTATTGATAATAAAACTTTGATATCAGTAAGAGGAAAAGAATGCCTCCTACTACTGTTTGTTTTCAGTATTTCCTGGAGGTCCTAGACAGTGTAGTAACAAAATAATAAGAAATAAAATTTTAAGGACTTGTAAATAAAAAATGTTATTATATATAGGTGATATAGTTGTTGACATAGAAAATCAAAAAGAATGTAGAGATAATTAGGATTATTAAGAGTTTAGCAAATTTGATGGATATAAGATGAAAATTCAATTATATTTTTATATACTAGCCACAAACCATTAATAAGTGTAACATGATTAAAAAACATTTATTGTGTTAACAAAATAATAAAATGTCTAGGAACAAATACGAAAGAAGACATGCAAACCATTATGGCAGCCATTATAAAATTTTGTTGAAAGATTTGAAAGTAGACCAGTGGATGGAAAGATCTACTACCTTCATGGATTGAATGCTTCAGTATCTTAAAGATGTATCAATTGTCTATTAATTGATCTATAGATGTGATGCATTTCCAGTTAATATACCAACAAGATTTTGTGTGTGTGTGTGTGTGTGTGTGTGTGTGTGTGTGTGTGTGTGTGTGTGTGTCTGTGTCTGTGTGTGTGGAGTTTGACAAGTGGAATTTAAAGTTTATGTGGAAGAGCAAAGAGCCAAGAAAATCCAGAACATTTTGAAAGAAGAACAAGATCATGTGAAAAAACTTGCGAAGGCAATTAAGATAGTGTGGCACTGGTATTTGAATAGAAAAAATATCAATAGAACAGAATAGAGGTCCAAAATAAGGTCCATGTATATGTCAGAACTGGCACTGAAGATAAATTGGTTAATAAATGGTACTGTGAACTTAGCTTATCTGTGTATAAAAAATTTAAACTGGATTCCTATCTCATGTACAAATTAATACCAGATAAATTAAGAATTTAAGTGTGAAACCAAAATTTTAAGACTTTAAAATGAAAATGTAGCTGAATATCTTTGTAATACTGAATTAGGGAAAGATTTCTTAAAGACTCCAAAGGCATAATTCATAAGTGAAAAAAAAAATCTACCATATTAAGAACTTCTGTTAACCAAAGAAAACAGATAAAATAAAAAAATAACCTATTTGGTATTTTGCAACATCAGATACATATCAACATCAGAGATCAGAACATATGTCTAGAACATATCTAGGTGCACGCATGTAATATTTGTATATAACCTTATGTAAATCAACACAGATAAACAACTTGATAAATAGTTGAACAAGAATTACAGAAAACACATTTTTTAAATGAATATATGTAAAGACTCTCAATCTTATTTACCAGAGAAATTGAAACCCTAAGGGAATATCATTTAGTATGTACTAGATGTGCAAAATTAAAAAGTCAGACAGTAAAAACCATTGATGAGGAAGTTAAGCAAAAGGAACTCTTACACACTGCTGGTGGAAATGTAAATTACTACTACCATTTTGAAAAAATTATTGATCATCTATTAAGTTTGAAAATGTACATACTTAATGACTCAGCAGTTCCATTCCTAGGGATTTACCCTAGAGAAAACCTTGCACACGTGCATATGGAAATATTAAAAAATTCCGTAACAGCTTTGCTTAAAATAATGGAAAAATCTGAAAAAAATCTAATTGTTCATCAACATGTAAATGCAACAACAGCAATAACATACATTGCAACACTAAACAAGTGAAAAAAACTGAGATAGATGCATTTACATAGATAAGACATATGAGCATATTGTAATTGGAAATAACAAGTTACAGAAAAATGCACGTAATATGATACATTTATATAAAATTCACAAACATGCAAAACTGAACAATATAGGCATCTCTCTCTTATTATCAGTAATTTGAGCTGAATTTCTTTTACTTGTACTGAATGATGGAACCCTGATTAGTATGTTTGGGAGTTTGAAGAGAGAGAGAGAAGGAGATTAAGAAAATTATCTGGAGAGCTCCAGAACCTTGGGCAGGGGAACACGAGGCAGGGAGAAGGTCTAAAGACTGTCAACATAAATTTGTAAATGTTCAGAGGCTGGCAAGAGAGATATCCCAGCAAGGTCAGAGACAGGAATGGGAGGCATGAGAGGAAAGACGCTGAATTGAAAGGAGATATGTCTCTGAAGCCTGACCTGCCCCTTTTCATAATTTCCCTATGACAGAAATGCATTCCATCTCTATTGATGTTATGTGAGGGCTGAGGTTGGGATGGCAGTAGGAATTGAAAAGCAGCTCAGGTTTTTGATCATGATTGTTCTGTTAGCAGAAGCTGAGTTGTTAAGTACAGGAAGTAATCCTTCCAGTGTATCCGGCAGTGACAAGGTCTTCGATCAGCAAGTCCTCCTCTAGCTTGAGAGAAGCCCAGCTGACGGGGTACACAGAGTTTGGAGAGAGTCCAGAGGCAATCAACAAAAATGACGAAATAGCTGAAAAATAGGACCTCTGAGGAAAAGTTAAAGGAACTGGGCTTTTTAGTCTAGAGAAGAGGAAACCCAAGGGTGATATAACTTTGGGAATATGAATGGTTATTGTAAGGATGATGGAGACCAGCTGTTCTTCCTGATCATGAAGGATCAAATTGCAGGAGATGAGCTAAGACTGCAGCAAGGGGGATTTATGCTTGTTAGAAGGAGGAATTTCTCAGCGTGTCAGAAAGTTAAATTCTATCTCCAGTTATTAAAATAACTTAAAACTGCCTGCTCTGTAAGGCTTTCTGAGCAGGATGGTTTGGTTTAGGGATCTGACGAGCTCTGTAGGTACTTCCACCGTTATTCTTATAGTTTCAGTTTATGAGCTTTAATAAAAGCTTTGCTTCCTACTTGGTCCAGGTAGTAATTGGAGATTATGTTACATTCTTAGCACATATTTAGCACAACTGAAAGAAAGAAGGTTATTTTCTCAATATCAAACAAATGTCTTTGTTCATGAGATTTTAAATGGTACCTGAAATAAAAGACAACTGTGACTTTAATAGAAAATTATATAATGTTGACAAGGAAATGATAAAATGTTGCTTTTGTTTGGAACCAACAAAGAATTTTCCTTGGTAAGGCACACTGTAAAGACCTTGTAAAAGCATTCCCATTTCCTAATTTGAGGCATATAAAAAATATTCTACATGGAAATATGCCAAACAGGTAGTATCTGGCATTTTAGCATTTTCCTTGTCAGAAACACAGCATTTGTTGCTCTTGTGTGTGGATTAGAGAGAAGAATACAAAGTGTATTCCTGGAATTTTATTGGAGGTGGTTTTGCATATCCATCTTGGACACTAATGGGATACTCCGGATTGTTTCTGATGTCTCATCTTGATATATGCCCTTATGTCCTATGTTGGGATATAAGAACTTGGAGGTATTGCAAAGCCCCTACATACTTGAATTGAGACATTGCTTAAAGGAATCTCTTAGGGATCTTGAGAGATCACGATAGTCAAGGAAATACTGATGGTCTTATGTCTTTGCTCTTTGCGGGACTAGCATTTGATCTTCACTGTTCTGTTAGCAGGAGCCAATCTGTAAGAACAGTAAGTAATACTTCTAGTAAATTTGGTAGTGGTAGGAACAGCACTGGATGGAGTAGCCAAAGCACTTGGCTAGGAAATCGTACTTCTTGGAGAAATCCACCTTTCTCTCCTCAGTATGAGTCAACCCAGTGGATAAAGGGCCAGATTTCCCATGATCTCCCCTACATATTGTAAAAAAGGGGTGTTTATTAAACTGAAGGGGAGGAGAATATCTTCTCCCTGTAAAACCTTTTAGGATGTAGGATCCAACAACTCCAAATAGTGGTTCAAGCTAACTGCAGAGAGTAAGCACTTACCTATCCTTAAGATCCCAAATTAAGAAGACCAGATTAAAGACAAAGGGAAACCTTTCATTGACAATAAATTTTAATTAAAACAGAAAAGTCTTACAAAATAATATCTTTCTGCCTTGCAATATGATCTTGCTTTAAGTGACATTACGAGAAGGCTTACTCCTTATATAGTCTTCACCCTATATAGACTCTAGGAAGACACTAGACTATCCCAAGGTCTTCAAGGAACTGTGGGTAAAATCATAGCCACTGTTTAAACATCTACCTGTGCCAGCTGCCTTGCGTGCATTAGTTAATTTAATATTAACAATGTTTAGGATAGGAAATATTAGGCATGCAGATGGGAAAATATCATGGCTCAGAAAGATGAGGTCCTTTGCTCAAGTCATTTGGCTGATAAATGGGAGGACCAGGATTTAAATCTTTGCCAGTCTAAAACCAGACCAGTGCTTTTTTTCTTCATATTTCCAGGTACACGTATAACCCTCCCCTCCACACACACACACAGAAAGGAAGAATATGTGACAGATACTATATGTGGCTCACAAAACCTAAAATATTTACTTTCTTGCTTTTTTAAAAAAAAAAGTTTGCTGATTTCTGCTTTACTGAGTAAAAATGCTATAATATATTTTTGGGGAAATCCTTTTTATTAGCTACTTCTTGAGAAGTCTCATTTTTTTATTTGATGCATTTTCTTAATCTTTTATGTAGAACTATGATATGAAATATCTGAATAAAATAAAAATTTGGAAAGATTAAAAAATAGCTGAATTAAAATACCTTCTATCTTCCATATACTTTTGTATTAAATCATAAGTTAAATATATATATGTTCATATACATACATACACATATACACAAGCCTATTGTAGTTCAATTAGTATACTTCTTATTTGTCAATGATGTTGATTTTGCACTTCAAATTTGATTAGACTCTGCCAAGCTTTGGAAACTTTTTCTGATATTGAAAGTAAATAGAAATACACTGAAAGTTTTAAAAATACCAAACAAATGTTAATGTAAATGGGCCAAGTTGGGGGAGCATTGAAGAAACTCCCATTATTCCACCTAATTCAAAAGGGTTTTTTTCTTTTTATGTTTGTGATTCTAATACAGATTTTTAAGGGGAAATCACAGTAATTATTTTGTATAAAACATTGACTAACTAGCTGTATTAGTCAGAATAGGCTGAATTAAGCCAAATCTCATGGACTTTGCACAACAGAAGTTGTTTCTAACTCTTGTTACGTCTCCAAGGAAGGCTGGCAGGGGCAGAGGGTTGGGTCTTCTCTGTAGTCACCCAGGTGCCCCAGCAGCTAGATCAAATGTCACTAGTGACCAAGGCGGGGGAAGAGAAAAGGACAAAAGAATTGTGAAAGGGCTTTTCGCTGTCTCCACTCACAAGTGACTCAGTTAATTTCCATAATTAGTCCCTGGTCCTGCCTAACTGTAAGCTGCTGAGAAATGCATTGTTTCTTGTGTCCTGGGATAAAGACTATGAAATGTGATTTGATACACATTCTCTCTTCTACACTGTCCAAACTTTTAAGTGAATTATGTGTTCCATCTATATAATTTCTATTTGACATGAGCATTGTGGAAGAATAGAAACATCTTCCAAAACTCAAGGCTTGTTTTACTTGCTTAGTACCAATTAAGTTCAAGTAAATGTGTTGTCTGTTTTGCTGAACCACGTGGAAGTGTCACAACTCAGACAACCTAGTATATTTCAGCTCAGAAATGGGCTTTTGGAGGGAAGGAGAGGTAATAGTTTGAGAAGCATTACATTCTGCTCTTCTCACACAGATGGGTCCTTGTGTTGGCCACTTTCCCAAAGAATCATCTGGAATGTTCCTGGAGACAGATCAACTCTCCCTATAATGTGTTCTAGGGGGAAAATGTCAATATAAAGATCAAAAAGTGTTTTCTATGTTTTCCCCTTCTTGTTTGCACCATTTCTTTTCCTTTCAGCACATCACTGACTGCTCAAATGCAGAGTACCCTTTGCAGCTTCAGTTCCCCAGGACCTGCCACCCAGGCCAGTAATATCATCAGACTTCCCATCTTTTCTCTTTCCCACATCAAACATAAGAACCTTTTACTTATTCTAAAAGCTGCTTACTGGAAATACTAGCAAATTTGATGAGTTAATTTTAGTTGCTATTAATGGCTGAATGTTTTATTCCCTTGCAGATATATGTGCATTTAAAAACTGGAATCTTAAGGAAGTTTGTTATCCAAGATGATATATCTCTAATGGTGGATTATCAGGAATCATGTTGTGGTAGGTTCATAGAAGAGCAGTCAGACATGGAGTCTTTCCATGATTCTTCTCAAAATTTTATTCACTTTTAAAGTTTTGGATTATCATTTTGTTGGAATATATTCAGGATCACTCACTTATTTATTCAAATATTTATCTTTTATTAATGAAGTATTTATGGTTTACATACCATCTACAGGGCACTGTAGTAGTGTCTGGGAATGGAGTAAAACATGATTACTGTTTTCAAGGAAGTTCTGATTATAAATGAGAGGCTGAAATATAAAGATACTGTCATTAAATGCTTTCTTTTTTTTAAAAAAAAGTCAGCTTTGTTGAGGTATAATTTGCATATAATAAAATGCAACCACTTAAAATCTATAATAGTTTGATGAATTTTGACAGACTTATGCATTCGTGTAACCACATTACAGTCATCATATAGAATATTTTCATCACCTCAGAAAGTGCCCTTTTTACCTCCACCCAGTGCTGATTCCAGGCATTCAGCAACCACTCTTCTGCTTTCTGTCTCTATAGATTAATTTTGCCTTTTCAAGTATATCATGTCAATGAATCATACAGTGGGTATTCTTTGGTGTCTGTCTTCTTTTACTCTGAATAATGTTTTGATATTCACCTATGTTGTTGCATGTCTCAGTAATTTATTCTATTTTATTGCTGCATACTATTTCACTGTAAGGTATGACACAATTTATCTACTTACCTCTTAATGGGCACTTGTGTTGTTTCCAGTTTTAGACTTTACTGGAAGACAGCTGCTATGCACATTTGTTTACCAGACTTTATGGAGATGTATATTTTGATTTCTTTTAGGTGTAAAACTGCTACATCACAGTAAATGTGTATTTCACTTTAAAAGAAACTGCCAAAATGACTTCCAAAGTGATTGTACGTACCATTTTACATTCGCACCAGTAATATGAGAGAATTCATATTTTTGCCAATACTTGAAATAGTCAATCCTTTTCATTTTCAGCATTTTAGTCAATATATAGTAGTACTTAATTATGATTTTAATTTTCCTTTCCCTAGTGATGGGTGATATTACACATCTTTTTATCTCTTTATTAGTCCTTCCTGTATATCCTCTGATAAAAGACTTTAGAGTTTTTGCAATTTTTAATATAGTTATGTGCTTACTTAATATTGAGTTGTAGAAGTTCCTGTACACTTACACTTGTTCCTAAATTCTTTGTCATATCATCTAATACAAATAATACAAATACATTCTTCCAGTGTGTGGCTTGCTTTTTCATTTTATTAAATGATGTCTTTCAGAAATCAGAAGTTTTTAATTTTTAGAAGCCAGTTGATAAAATTTTTTCTTTTATGGTTCGTGTTTTTGGTGTTTATTCTAAGAAATCTTTGCCTGCCCGTAGTCAGGAAGTTTTACCCCTGTGTTTTCTTCTATAAGTTTTATAGTTTTAGCATTTACACTTAAGTCAGTTTCAAATTAATTTTTGTGTATGGTGTGAGGTAAGGAAAAGTTTTATTTTTGTAAAATGGATATCTAGTTGTTCTAGCAAAATTTGTTGAAAATAATAATTTCTCTATGATTATCTTGACACTGTTGAAAATCAATTGCCTGTGTATGTCTGTGTTTATTTCTGGACTGTCTATCTTTCTCCATTGACCTATAATTATATATCTATACTAGATTAACACATTGTGTTCATTACTGTAGTTTTATATGATTTTGAAGTTTAATAGTGTGACTCCTAATTTTGCTTTTCTTTTTCCTAAATATTTTGGCTAGTCTAAAATTTTTACATGTCCATATAATTATTAGAAGAAAGTTGGCAGTTTCTAGGAATAAGACTTTGGGAACTTTGATTCGAATTCTATTAATCTTTAGTTTAATCTAGGGGAGAATTTACACTTTAACAATATTGAATCTTCCAATTCATGACAATTATATATTTCTCCATTTATTTAGGTCATCTTTAATCTCTCAGCAATTTTGTGTACATATTTAAATTTATTACCAAGTAGTCCATATTTGTAATAATGCCATTTCTTTCATTCCTGATATAGTTATATTTTGTGTTCTCTCTTTTCTTTTCTTGATCAGTCTATATAGAGGATTATCAATCTTAGTGACCTTTTTAAAAAGACCAGCTTTTAGTTTAGTTTACTTCAGTTTAGTTTAGTTTAGCTCTGGGTCAGAATCTGAAGCTAGGCTCTGAAGCTAGGCTTTTAATTATTGACAAAACATCTTGTATTGGTTCCTCATATCCCATTTCTCCTGGGGCAACACACTGAAGGCAGATGTGGCACAAGAGAGAAACTCTGAAATTTAGACTTTTGGAAGTTAAATATGGCAGATGACACATTTTTCCTTCTCTTTTCCAGAAGAGAGCGAAAGAGACAGGGAGATGGAGGGAGGGAGGTGGGTAGGAAGAGAGAGAGAGAGAGACACTATTACTGTATAAAATAAATGAATTTTCTCTGAGGGTAGGACGGTAGGGGCTCTAGGATTTTATTCTTCTTCAGAATGAAAACAGACGTCTCTAGGGGAGTTACATTTAAATCTTTTAGGAGGTGTCACTCTTTAGGATTGCTATTCAATCATCTTTTAACCTGGGTGCCAGTTCTCCTTGCTCAGAAAGTCCTGAACATACATATATTTGAAAATAGTCACAGAGCATTGTTTCCCAACATCTTCTCTCTACTTACTTTGTTTTGATTTCTTTTTCTAGCTTAAGGCAGCAGCTTAGATAATTATTTTTAATTTTTTTCTTTTTTAAAAAACATATGAAGTTATAAATATTGCCTTAAGCACTATCCTGGATGCACATATTGTTGTCTTTTCATTATCATTCAGTTTGAAGTATTTTCTAATATCTCTTGGGATTTGATTCATGGATTATTTAAAATTATGTTATTTAATTTTCAAATGCTCAAGAACTTTCCAAATAGCCTATTGTTATTTCTTTCTGGTTTAGCTCAGTTGCGGTCAAGAATATACTCTATATAATTTCAGTAGTTCTAAATTTATTGAAACTTGGTTTGTAGCCCAATGTATGGTTTTATATGAAGTTCAGTATACACTTGAAAGTAATGTGTATTCTTTAGTAGTTAGGTGGGGTATTCTGTAAGTATCATTTAGGTCAAATTGATAGTGTGACTCTGATTTTCTGTATATTTATCAATTTTCTGTCTGTTAGTTCTGTGGATCACTGAGAGAGGGGTATTGAAATCTTCAACAATAATTGGGTTTTGTCTGTTTCTTCTTACAGTTTTTTTCATCTTTTCTTCATATATTTTTGAAGCTCTTTTTAAGTGCATACACATTTGTGATATTTATGTCTTTATGTATTGACTCTTATCATTCTGAAATCTCTTTATCCCTGGTAATAGTCTCTTTCATCAAGTTTATTTTATAGGCTTCACAAAATGAAATCTATTTAGAGATTTAAAAAATATTATTCATAAATATTAGTATAGACATTGCAGTTTTCTTCTAACTAATGTTTGCATAATATATCTTTTTCTATGCTTTTACTTTTTTTTTTTTTTTTTTTTGGTTGAGGAAAGTAATTAGATTTATTTATTTATTCTTGGAGAAGGTACTGGAGATTGAATCCAGAACCTCATGCATGCCAAGCATGTGCTATACCATTTGAGCTATACCCTGCCCCCATGCTTTTACTTTTAATATATATGTATCTCTATATTTCAAGTAGCTCTTTTATAGACAGTATATAACTGAGTCTTGCTGTATTATCCAAAAGGACAATCTCTGCCTTTTAATTTGAGTGTTTAGATTACTCAGATTTAATGCAGTTTTTGATACTCTTGAGTTCAAATCTATCCTCTTGGTATTTATTTTTTCTATTTTTGTTCCTTTTGACTCTTTTCCCTTCCTCTTTTAAATTACTTTAGTATTTTTTTGAATTTCTTTTTATTTCCATTATTTTGCCTTATTGGCTATATCTTTGTGCTTTATATTTTTATTATATTCTCTAAAGTTTTCAATGTACATTTTTAACCTATCAGTCTAGCTCAGAAGTGGACAGACTTTTTCAGTAAAGGGCCAAATAGTGAATACTTCAGCCACACGGAAGTTCTCTGTCATATATTGTTTTTCAATTGTGCTTTAAAAATGTAAAAAAAAATTTTTTTTTCGCTTGTAGGCTTTACAAAAACAGGACACAGGCCAGATTAGGCCTATGGATCATAATTTACTAACCCTTGCTCTAGCTTCAAATATTATACCAAATTCACATATAATGTAAGGCACTTAACAGCAATATAGTGCTATTTACCTCTTTCATTCTACTTGCTATTTTTATCATACTTTTTTCTTCTACATATAAGCCCCACTTTTTGTTGTTATAAATTTACTTTAGTCAATTATCTTTTAAAGAAAATTTAAAAGCAAAAAAAAGGATATTTTAGATTTACAAATTTTCAGGTACTTTTCTTCAAGTATGCATCTGGTATACTTTCAGCTTGAAGAATTTTTTTTTTTAACATTTGCTATTTAATATTTTCAACATTTCTTCTTGTGTTACTCTGCTGGATGTGAATTCTTTAGGCTTTACTTGTCTGAAAAGGTGTTTGTTTAACCTTTAATTTTCAAACACATATTCACTTAATATAGAATTATTTGTTGACTTTTCTTTTAACACTTTAAAAGTTATTTTATTGACTTAATTGTGTATCTTTTCTGATGAGAAGTCTGTAGTCATTTTTATGTTTATTTATATCCTGTATATAAAATGCCATTTTTTCTTCTTGCTTTGAAATTTTTTAAAAAATATAACCGGTTTTAAACAATTTGATCATAATGTTTCCTGGTGTGGCTTTCTTTTAATCTGTGCTAATAACTCATCAAATTTGAAATACTTTGGTTGTTATTAATTCCTGTATTTTTTCTGTTCTTTTGAAATTCACCTCCCTGACTTTGACCTCAAGTACATATATATATATTAGACTACTTATTACTGTCCCACAGCTGACTAAGGATCCAAAATATTTTTTCGGTCTTTTTTCTCTCTGTACTTTGGTTTAAATATATTTTACTATTATGTCAAGTTCATTGACTTTCTTTTTCCTGAAGGCTTTGCTATGTTGTTAAGCCTGTCCAGTGATTTTTTTCATTTCAAATGTATTTTTCAGCTCTAGAAACTACATTTGTTCTTTTAAAATATCTTCTATTTCTGTATTCATTAAGTTTATGCATTCCCTTAAATCATTGGGCATATTTATTTAAAAGCTGATTTAAAGGTTTGTCTCCTTATTCTGTCATCTCTGTTATTTCTGGCTCTGTTTTATTAATTGCCTTTTCTCTTGGTTATGCTTCAGATTTTCTTACATTTTCATGTTATATTTCATTGGATGCTAATATTATGAATGATACATTGTTGATTATTTTGGATTTTATTTTTATTTAAAGTGCATTAAAGTTTTTTGGCAAGGAGTCAAGTAATTTGTAAGTCAGCATGATTACTTCAAGGTCTTTTTTCGTTTATTTGCTTTAAGTTTTGTTAGAGCAGATGTAAAATAGCCTTTTACTCTAAGTTTTGTTTAACCTTTCTTCTAATGTATGGCCCTTATGAGATCTTTATTGAATGCCTCAGATATTCAACAAGATCTCTCTACTACAGCTGGTAAAAATTTGAATGTCTGCCAGTCCCTTGTGAGCTTTGGGACTTGTTCAGCTTATAGGCTCCCTAATAGTTGATATTTGCCTGGACTCGTAGAGTTTCACCTGGAGCACATACAGATTAGGATTCAACCTAGGATTTAGCTTAAGAATTTTGGGAGTCCTTGGGTAGATTTCTAGAAGTCTTTCTCTGAGTAGCCACCTCTTCTCCAGTACTTGCCCTGCAAATTCTCTCTTCCTTGTTCTCCATGAGCTCCAGAGTCTGTCATCTCAACTCTATGAACCTGAGATCTCTTCTACCATGGCAGAAAACAAGTTGATCATAGGCTTCATCTCATTCATTTCTCTGTTAGGGACTACATTCCGGTGCTTCCTGTTGTCCAGTGGTTTGAAACAGTTATTTCACATATTTAATCTAATTTTCTAATTATCTAGCTGTTTTTGGTAGAAAGCAAGCCCATTCCATTTACTCTTTCATGAATGGAAGTGTAACTCCTTTCCCTGAGTACTGAAGAATCTTATTTATATGGCAATATGTTTCATAAACAGAAGTGTGAAAAATCAAAGGAAATGTAGCAAGAAATTTTTAAAAAGTTTTGAAGAAATTGAATCAGCAGAAAACAATCATCCCACTATGATAAATCCAGGCTCGATGGCTATGCAGATAAGGTGGGGGCTTCTCTGGGGAGGAAGTTCTTTGTCTTCCATTAATTAAAGGTGTATTTACATGTACAGTGGTGGTGCCAAGGAAGAATAACTATTTCCATTTCGGGAGGGATTAAAGAAAGCTTTATGGAGGGAGAGAAAGATGTTTGAGCAGTCTTGAAAGATATAAATATGAAAAGTTAGGTTAGGTAGATTTCTGAGCAGAAGTACTGTTGTAAAGACATGCAGATATAAAATGGAATGCCTTGAGCATGTGAGTTTGGGGAGTATGATATGTAGGTGTAAGCAAGGAGAGACTTGATTTCATGAAATAGTGATATGTTTAGACTTTATCCAGTAGTTGGAAGAAGGGCTTTAAGGGGAGAAGTTATGTGTTTCGCTAGGTGGAATGCAACTTTTTGTTGGCAGTGTGGGAGAGTCATTAGTCAGAGTGTTGACAGGAGTCAGGACAGTTCTTTTGCAATTTTTCTCAATTGCAGATAGCAACCCATCAGTGAGGTTGTAAAATAAATTTTGCCTTTAAAAATGAAATAGAATAGAAAATATTAGTGTGCATTGCATTTAAGAGGAATGATGTTTTGAAACTTTTATTTTACATATACATTCAGTTTTAATTGTGTGTGTGTATATATGTGTGTGTATGTGTGTGTATATATATATATATATGTCTGTGTATATATATATAGTCATAATGTAAATACATTTTTTCTTGGTGATAGGAGAGAAGTGCTTTAGCAGACTATAAAAATTGTTTAGGTAAAAGACCAAGAGCATTTAGCCAAGGCATTAACAAATGGAATGAGATAGGAATAATAATGAAAATGTAGAACCTCAGAATTTATTTAGTAAGATATGTGGCCTGAGGGTGACAGAAGAGTACAGGATGACATCTTCATATGTAACTTAAATAATAGGTGTTTGGTGATAATTTTATCTAAGAGGCAGTACAGGTTTTGGGAAAAGCAACATCACTTCAGACAAAGAAAATCTAAAAAGACACAAAGGATGATTAGAAAAGGATATGAAACATGTCTAAATTCTTATTCAACAGAAAAAGTCAGTGCTATAATACTCTCATCTGTTCTGCCCTTTGAGATGAGAAATTACAAAAAGTTACAAAAATATAACAGCAGAGTAACCTAAGAGCAGATATACTAAGTAGAGCAACAGCGTAAATGAAATCAGACACTTTCTTCTCAATGTATTATTTTATTTTATTTTATTTTTTGTCTTAAAGGAAAAAAAGGATTTGATGATGAAGTAAAAGCCCATAGGAAGATTTTGACAAAATACAGAAATACAGGAAGACAGACAGAAGAACTGTATATTATATGTAATAACACAAGAGCTTAAGCCCTTGATGACATTTATCTTCACTTGTGAGAGGAGATTTAATAAAGTAATTTATTAGGTCCCTTCGTACTCATGAAAAGAAATGTCATAAAAGACCTATTCCTTCATATATTGTCTATATATTGAATATTAATCCTTATATTCCTAGCTCACTACATTATGTCAAATTTTCAGTGGTCCTGCTTTAGAGCAAAACAAATGTAGAAGCCAAGAAAATCTTACATTTGGGGGACAGAAGAACTTCAAGCCTGGTAGATGCTTTTGCATCCCTCAACTTTGTTATTTATTTTCAAAAAGAACTAACTTTGGGAAATAAGAAAAACATCATTCCAGCTGGTTAAATTATGATGCTAAGTATAATGTCTGTTCAGATAATAAGACAGCATTTTACATGGACCAATCTACTTCCCATCCACACTTCTCTGGAGAAAAAGTGACAAGAGTGTTGGTGACGGGATGCAAATTTCCCTACTGTTAGAAAAACAACTCAATTCATAGAGTCTATTGTGTGTAAAACAGCAATTTAATTTTATCATTGAATACAAAATTCCAGCTATTTAAAAGACAGGCATTTAAAAAATAGATGAGTTTAGATCGAAGATTCACAAAAAGCTAGGAAAATAGAGAATCACATGTAAGTTAATTCTAGCTCAACTTATTTTTAAAGTTAATGGTAATGACTTCAGCTTGAATTCAGACATTTGAGTTTTGTGCCTTAGATATTTTAGTTGCTCCTTAAACATTGACTGTTTTTCACCTTTGCCTTTCAGGCTTATCTGCACTTAGGAAGGGAACTGTCTTGTCCAATAAATTTTCAGGTACATCTTAAGTTGCTTGAGACATGGGCAAAATGATGTAATGCAAAGCAAATATGAAATGACTTCAGAAATTGACACAAATTCCTACAGTTGACACAAAGTGACAGGTCTTTTCAAAGGAAAACTCTCCTGACATTGGATTGGATTATCATCCTCAAAGCAGAGCTTCAGTTTCAGTGCCATAGGTAGTTGGAAAGAAATTTTAGGGAAATAAACAAAAGAACATTATATATATATAAATAAATATAATGTATAAATATATATATAAATTTTAGGGAAATAAAAGAACTTTGATAATAGGTCCATGTAGACCACAGATTCATTTATTAGTTAAAAACTCTAATTTAGAAACTTCATTTTTATATAGAAATTTTATATAGCATCTCTTATGTGGAAATATGGATTCCCCAAATCTAATTCAGTTCTAGCTTGACAAAGAAGAAGCCATGTAAGAAATTCGACTATGATCCTTGGGTTGTGGACTTTTGAACTTAAGCAATTCAGAAACACTCATTTTAGGTAGGAGTGACACTGCAGTTAGCAGAAACGATAGTTTTCTTTCCTTGAATGTGTCCTGGGTTCTCTATCTACATTATAAGCAAAGGCTGTGTCTGATACGGATAGGGAATACATATAGTATCTTATATATAGCAGGTGCTCAAAGTATTTTAAATTTTATGCTAGCCTTTATTTGCAAATTTTA
Organism: Camelus dromedarius; assembly: GCF_036321535.1. Classification (NCBI taxonomy): domain Eukaryota; kingdom Metazoa; phylum Chordata; class Mammalia; order Artiodactyla; family Camelidae; genus Camelus; species Camelus dromedarius. Next base: position 34,876,938 of record NC_087439.1, read on the forward strand.
TTAAGAAAAATCTAAAAACGTAAATAAAAGCAAAAATTGGAAACTTCCCTCTTTCATTCATGTTTTTATAAGAATCACTATTAGCAGATCAGTTATGAGAAATGGTTTGCCTGTGGCTTTTAAGAATCTAGTTGAGACTCAGAAAAAGCAAACATGCCTATTTTTTCCTTAATTTTTTTTAATATCAACATAGAATTAATGTATTATAATATATCTAATTATAGAAATAAACTGTCTTCCCTTTTCATATGTATTATGAAGATTCTGGCATAGGAAAGAATGCATAGGCAAAAGGTGCAAAATAGAATTATGTCAGAAGGGGAAAACTTGCTTATTGCTGTTTAAATATATATGGTGAGGTTGGTTCTGGGATAATAGAGGTGAGCTGGCAGCAATTGTTTTTCTTCTCCCACCTTCCCTTGAAATGCTCACAGATACCTCTGCTATTAAGAGTGGAATACTCCAGCAGCATTAGAAATTAGGGATTTTCATCAATTCTGCAAAACCTTAGAATAAGTTTCTGCTGAACAAAATTAGATCATATGCAGATTTCTATCAACCATTAACACTTACTTCTATATCATACTTACTTCTGATATCATTGATATCAGATCTTTGCTGAACAGAGACCAAAGACATTATGTTGACTAGGGATATTTCCTTTCCTGTCATCTCTATCATGGCTACTCTTCTATAGTCATAAAGATATGTAAAATATCCAGATAGTGCAATCTTCCTGGGTATAGATGTGTACAGGTAGGATATTGTACCCTGTTGAAGCCCATAGAAAAAAGAAGTAAATGTGAAAAAAGTAGTCAAAATTGTGTACTTTGAGGGATGTGTATGATTAAACATATTCGACATGAGACTTCAAAAATACTCTTTAATATTAATAGAAAGGTATATTATCCTTAAGATACAGAGAAAAGATTAAAAATTCACAATTAACATGAAAGCAAAGAATATTTTGATAACATTTTTTATTTACAATATATTTATTTACAATACAATGACAGGATGTGATAAAATGGAGCTAAATTTGATGTAAGCCAATAGAAAAATCAACCTAGAAACATGGAATGATTGTAAAGAAACCTGAAATGCAGTAGCACAGTTAAAATCTGCTTTAGAAGCAATTAAGAGCAAAATCCATATTACAGAAGTATAAAGTTTATGTTGAGGACAAATGAAAACATTTTCTAGAAAGCATATTAAAAATTATTAAATTTATTAAAAATTAAAACTGTGTGAGAAGGTAACTACAAAATTATTTTTAAAGGGTCAAATATACAGATAGTTGGTAACCCTGATGAAGAGGTGAAAATAAATGAGATTAAATCAATACACATACACAACAATACCAGAAGAGAAGACTTTCCTCAGGTGAAGAAAGACTTTAGTTAACAGGACTCTTCAGGGAAAATGTCTCCATGAAGAGGGTAATGTGTAGATAATTCCTGGTGAGTTTGTTTCATAATCAAATGTAATAAACATATTATAAGCTTTTAGATAGGAAAAAGATTACACTAAAAGGCACAAAAACTTTTTTGTTTTTTTAATTTTATTTTTAAGGTAATACTCATAAAATAATGCTTAGTTGATTTAATGATTATGTCCTCTTATGAAATTAAATTGGTATCTAAATAATATAGAACATAGGTGCAAAAATCCTTAAAAAAATACTAGCAAACTGAGTCAAACAATACATTAAAAGGATCATACACCGTGATCAAGTGGGATTTATCCCATGGCTGCAAGAATTTTTCAGTATTCACAAGTCAATCAGTATGATACACCACATTAACAAATTGAATAATAAAAACCATATGATCATCTAAGTAGATGCAGAAAAAGCTTTTGATAAAATTCAACATCCATTTATGATAAAAACTCTCCAGAAAGTGGGCATAGAGGGAACATACCTCAGCACAATAAAGGCCATATATGACAGACACACAGCTAACATTATACTCAATGGTGAAAAGCTGAAAGCATTTCCTCTAAGATCAGAAACAAGAAAAAGATGCCTACTCTTGCCACTTTCATTCAGCATAGTTTTGGAAATCCTAGATACAGCAATCAGAGAAGAAAAAGAAATAAAAGGAATCTAAATTGGAAAAGAAGAAATAAAACTGTCACTGTTTGCAGATGACATGATACTATACATAGAAAATCCTATGTACGCTACCAGAGATGCTACCAGAAGAGTACTAGAGCTCATCAATGAATTTGGTGAAGTTGCAGGATACAAAATTAATATACAGAAATCTGTTGCATTTTTGTACACTAACAATGAAATATCAGAAAAAAATTAAGGAGACAGTCCCATTTACCATTGCATTAAAAAGAGTAAAATGCCTATTAATAAATCTACCTAAGAAGGCAAAAGATCTGTACTCTGAAAACTGTAAGATGCAGATGAAAGAAATTGAAGATGACACAAACAGACGGAAAGATATACCATCTTCTTGGATTGAAAGAATCGGTATTGTTAAAATGGCCATACTGCCAAGGCAATATACATTTTCAATGCAATCCCTATCATATTATGAATGGCATTTTTCACAGACCTGAAACAAAGAATTTTTTAATTTGTATGGAACACAAAAGACCCTGAATAGCCAAAACAATCTTGAGAAAGAAGAATGGAGCTGGAGGAATCATACTCTCTGACTTCATACTATACTACAAACTTACAGTAATCAAAACAGTATGGTACTGGCACAGAAACAGATACATAGATCAATAGAACAGGTTAGAAAGCCCAGAAATAAACCCTTATGCACTTCTGGTCAATTTATCTTTGACAGAGGAGGCAAGAGTATACAATGGAGAAAATACAGCCCCTTTGATAAGTGGTGCTGGGAAAACTGGACAGCTTCATGTGAAAGAATGAAATTAGAGCATTCTCTAACACCGTTTGCAAAAATAACCTCAAAGTGGATTAAAGACCTAAATGTAAGACTGGATACTATAAAACTCCTAGAGGGAAACATAGGCAGAACACTTTTTGACATAAATCACAGCAATATTTTTTTTGACTCCATCTCCAAGAGTAATGGAAATAAAAGCAAAAATAAACAAATGGGACCTGGTTAAACTTAAAAGCTTTTGCACAGCAAAGGAACCATAAACAAAACAAGGACCACCTGTGGAATGAGAGAAAATATTTTCAAATGATTTGACCAACAGTTGATTAATTTCTGAAATACATAAACAGCTCATACAGCTTAATATCAAAAAAAACCAAACAACCCAATCAAAAAATGTGCAGAAGACCTAAATAGACATTCCCCCAAAGAAGACATCCAGCTGGCCAACAGGCAGATGAAAAGATGCTCAATATCACTAATTATTAGAGAAATACAAATCAAAACTACAATGAGCTATCACCTTGCACCAGTCAGAATAGCCATCATTAAAAAATCTACACATAATAAATGTTCGAGAGATTGTGGAGACAAGGAACCCTCCTACACTGTTGGTGGGAATGTAAATTGGTGCAGCAACTATGGAGAACAGTATGGAGTTTCCTTAAAAAACTAAAAATAGAGTTACCATATGATCCAACAATTCCACTCCTGGGCATATATCCAGAGAAAACTATAATTCCAAAAGATACATGGACCTCAATGTTCATAGCAGCACTATTTACATAACCAAGACATGGAAGCAACTTAAATGTCCATGGGCAGATGAATGGATAAAGAAGATGTGAGATATATATATATTTATACACACAAAAACACACAATTGAATTCTACTCAGCCATAAAAAAGAATGAAGTAATGCCATTTTCAGCAACATGGATGGACCTAAAGATTATGATATTAAGTGAAGTAAGTCAGAGAAAGACAAATATCATATTATATCACTTATATGTGATATCTTAAAAAATGGTACAAATGAACTTATTTACAAATCAGAAATAGACTCCCAGATATAGAAAACAAACTTACAGTTACCAGAGGTGAAAGGGGAGAGGGATAAATTAAGAGTTTGGGATTAACATATATGTACTACTTTATATAAAACAGATAAACAACAAGGAACTACTGTATAGCACAGCGAACTATTTTCAATGTCTTAACCTATAATGGAAAAGAATCAGAAAAAGAATGTGTGTGTGTGAGTGTGTGTGTGTGTAACTGAGTCACTTTGCTGTATACCTGGAATGAATACAACATTGTAAATCAACTGTACTTCAATTAAAAAAAAGTCACAAAACCCATCTTAATCTTAGATTTCTCTGAAATAGTGATCATCAGATGTCAAGGGAGCAATATAAATTAACTCTTGAGAGGGAAAAATAGTGTCACAATACCTTATGTATACAGACCATAGCAGAAGAGCCTTCTGGCATCCAGAATTTCCACCTTTCATGTGCTGTTGCAAAATTGTATATACAGTTTTATTTTCCATGTACTTTACCTGAGAAAAATAGGAGTATATTTCTTATGTTCCTTTCCTAAAAAAATTAAGACATATATCAACCAACCAATGACTAAATCAAATAGGAGATCTCAAGAATGGTAAATTATGGTATAATTTAACTATAAGTTACAGAATTACACTTAAACAATCGTGGCAAGTATGCTTAAAAATCACTACGTATGTAAAACAAGTGTTGAAAAAATACTGTGGTAAAAATAATTATTTATGAATCATTTTCTGGGTCCAAAATCTTAGTAGCAACAAAATGAAAGCATTTTTAGAGAAACGAGAAAAGGAATTTAAATTATGTTTGTTATTTATTTCACAAATTGAGGAGTCAATAAACAACAATTTTATTTTTCATAGTAAACAAACATATATGTATGTATACATATATACATAGATATATATACAAACACAAGCATATTAAAACTACAAAGATACTCTCCAAATTAATCATATGCGATATCTTCTAAATCTCCAAAGAGGCAAATAAAGCATAATCCATTTACCAGTGCTAGAAGTCAAGGAAAATAATAAGGAAACATTTTCTAAAAAAGGAAATTGGCAAATGAGAAAATTAAGAATATAGACTAAAACACTGTAAATAAGTCAATTAAGCATCCTAGAAACAAGACTGAAACATGCAAAAGAAAATGAAATATGTAGATTGAAAAATAGAGGGCAAAGATGTGTCAGGAAAATGAAATTTAAAAATTGAAGTGAAAAAGCAATAAAAGCAAATATGTATATTTTTAGTTAAAAACAATAAATGAAGCAAGGAGATTAGTCTTATTTTGTCAAAAGGCGTTCTGAGAAAAAAGATATAATGCCAAATTTGTGTATGCGTGTAATAACACAGCAATGTAATGTAGAAGGATTAAATTAGGAGATACTAAACCAAGATTTTTTATTTATGTGCTTTGTAAAACCCATTACCCTTCCTTGGCAGTTGATTTGATTGTATTTATAAGAGAAAATTGTATTAGAAAAGAAGGTATCATGTAGAGCAAACTGAATTAGAAAAAAGTATCAAGTTAGCAGAAACAGAAAGATTTACATTAGTAAATTTAGGGAAGAGGGTGTATATTGGAGGAAGCTTCAGGGGAGACAGAACAGGGAGAATAAATGAGTAGAACAGTAGATTTTGCTTTGTTTTTATCATTGCAGTTTGAATCACATTTGAAGTTTGATCGTGTAGACTATTAGGTCATGTAGAGATTTCACAGAATCTCTAAGATTTTCTAGTTTCCCCAAAAGCTTGAGAGAAATTGTTTAGATCAGCAGGCTTGAAAGGGTTTTGCAAGATACATGTCAAGAGATGTATTACTGTTGAGCCAAAGATTGACATTAACAAAAGAGCCAGTGTTGACAGGAAGGACAAGCCAGACCCAGGTGGAGGCTGCAGGGAGAGTGTGGGGAAGTCCAGATGGCCCTGTCACTAGAACTGGAATAATATGTAAATCCCTGGAAGCTCAGATCTCCCAGGAAGATGAGAAGGAAGAATATAGGTAGCAGGGAAAGAAATAATTTTCCTGAGTACATATTCTGGAGACCCTAAGTTTTACCTACAGGAGCATATATTGGCAAGTTCAGCATCAGGGGAAATGGAGGCTAGAGAGAGAGAAGAATTTCAGTTAGGGAAGAGTAAAATTACATTTCTTGTACTCCTGAGTTGTAGATGTGAAAAAAAATCACTACACATAAAACAGATGTTAAAAATTAAATGAAAAACTGGGAGATTTCAAAATAAATAAGGATATGGGAAATTGAAATGATAATGATGCTGATGAAATTTGTATTCTATAGGAAATTCTTCTAAGTGTTCATGAAACACAAATCCTCACTAAATCTCTGAAACATGAACAGGACTATCTGCATTATCTGAGCAGTATTTAACAAAAGACAGAATAAATAATCCCCCATGACAATTATAAAGTGCCTAACTTCAAAATAGTTCTTGTGGACAGATTTCCCCATCAAATTTCAGAATACATTACAAAGCTACAATAACTAGCACAGCATGATGTTGGCTCAAAAATACACAGATTATTTGGAAGAGAATACAGAGAGTCCAGAAACTGGTTCAAGAATATGTATGCAACATTTTGTATACAATAAAGTGGTATTTTGGTTAAGTGAGTTGAGGGTGTGGGGAAATGATTGTTGAATGAATATTCTTGCTCTAATTGACTGGATATTTGGAGAAAATTTAGATCACTACTTACCTCTAAATTTCAAATATACTAACATATTAAGAGGACATACAGATGACTATTTTAATAGTACTGGGATAAGGAGGCCATTTGAATTATGATATCAAAGAAGAAAGAATAATTGAAAATAATACTTTTTCTGCTTACATCTAATTGTATTTGTTTTCTTATTGCATTATCTAAAACTCCCAGAGCAAAATAAAACATTGAATTGATAATGAACAATCTTTTGTCTCCTGATACATAGTAGTTCTTTGAGTCTTAACAATAGGCATGATGTTCTCTGCCATATAAGGTAGTCATTATTATTCTAGAGAGAGTCTTTTCACTTAAACTTCAGAGTATTCACTTGTTTTAAAATTGGACATCTTTGTTGACTTTTATAAAATGCTTTTTTATAGTATCTAAGATGATAGTGTGATAAATTATATTAGAAGATCTTTTTATTGATCTATCTTTGCATTTATAGAATAAAAATTTGCTTTGTTGTGGTTTATTGTTTTTTAATACACTACTGAATTCAATTTACTATTACTTTGCCTGGGATGCTTACTTCTGTGTCACTATAAGACTTTGGTTTGTAGTGTTTAATTGTGTTTGCGGGTGAGTACTATCTTGATCAGGTTTTGCTATTAGTGTTGAGCTACTTTCATAACATATTTTTTTACCTCTCTTCCTCCCTGCTTCTCTCTCAAAAAAGACGTACTTCAGTGACATAAAATATTTAATTCTAAAAACATATTCTCCCCACTTATCTTACACAGGAGGTAATTGAGCGAAATTAAATAGCGTGACTTGTATGTTGAACTGGCACTATTGGGCAAATATAATCAAATTCACTTTATTTTTCTTTCCTACTCTCCATTCAAAATACGTACTGTAGGGCAAAATTTTCTCCTGCTGCTGCATGAAAATTCTGGGGACTCCATGACTTTGTAGTCATTTTTAGGTAATGCTAAGATGTATAGTTCCTCTAACTCACAGAACACTCTAAATTTGATATTAGAACACTGCTTCCAAACTTGATTGAGAATTAAACATTTTCCATTCTCTCATTTGGGGAAGATTTCAGATAGGCAACAACACCTGGTAAGGGGTACAATCAGTATCTTCTGTCATTTTCTTCTTCTCCTTCCTCAGCTTGCATAGTGGTTTCTGGCTCTTCCAAAGAGTGTGCAGAGAGGAAGAAAATGAAAGAAGGCACAGGAAGTACACTAGTATAATGTAAGGTTGCTTCATGGTCTCTGAGTCTTGGTGCTATTTGAAGATGACTTTCTAGTCTGGAAATTTCTGTAGATTCCTCAGAGGCTCCCTTTGCTAGGCCTTCCAAACAGCCACCATTTCCCTAGAACCTTGTCTTCCCATGAGTCTCTCTGTAATAAGTTCCAAATGGCATTCTTGGGCAGAATTTGAGGTGACTCTGGTCAGCACTTAATCCTTTTTGGCCCAGTGAAAAAGAAACTCTCACACATTTTGTGCCTGTTATGGTTAGAGGAGCATTTCTGCCCACAGCAGCCTCCATTTTCTTTCTCACTTGCCACCTCAGCCCTTTAGCAAAGCTTCTTGCCTTGAGATTCCTCTCGATGTGGCAGACACCTCTCGATGTGCCTACTGTGTTGCAAGCAGCTAAAGTTTCCATTAAGGTCCATGAACTGTCCTGTTGAAGCCCTTTTTTTCTAGATAAAAAGTGAGAGGCAGACACTCCAGTCCATTTACAAGGGTATCCACAGCTTGACAGCAATTCTTAGAGAAGAAATACCACCTGGAAACCCACTGTCAACTCTTTCATAATTTCAAAGTGAGTGAGGAATTTTAAAAGACCTGAAATAGCTCTTGATAATATTTCATAGGGTCAGGCCCTTTATCTGGAATTTTATATTTACCTTGTTCTGGTACCTCAGGTGCAATTTCAGATATAATGTCTTGTCTCAGAGGTCGCCCATGGTCATCTAGAATGTTGGAAAAGGCCTGCACCTGGGTCCTTCGATTCCCAGTCTGGCAGTCACTGCCAGTGCGGTGCTGCCACTTCTTTGTTTAAATTATTGTTGGCTGTTGTTATATGAATTTAATTTCTTATATCTTGCACCTCACAGCAGGGATCAGAAACAATTGGCATTTCTGTATTTACACTTGTATTCAAGTTAAAGCTAAAAAGGATGAACCTTATTGGTAAAATCATCCTGAACTCCAGTGGTTACTATCAAAGTACTTCCCTCCAGACATTAACTATGATTGATCTTTAGATATAACACATGTATCTTATAGAAATAAGAGTCCAGAAATAAAAGAACACAGTCAAAATTCTTTACTTTTAGAACTGACAATACTTAGTGTGTATATATATATAAAAATTAGATAATGGAGTTAATCAATAACTAAGTTCATATCATGAACTTTTTTCTTAATGAGCTATGAAAACCCCTATATAAAATAATAAAGTAAATCGTTTTGAATAAAGTGATATTTTTATGAGCCATGTTATGTTTGTTAATATATATTTTATATGAAGGATATGAAATCCCCTCTTAAAATACAGAACACTATCTTGAAATATTTGTGAAAAATACTGTAAGTGAAATAGCGTGCTAAATTCATAAACACTATTATTAATATTAATTAGTTTCTGCTGATATATTCTAGTTTATTCTTTTTTGACTTATTTCAGTTTGATATTTGGAATATTTATACTGTAAATTTGATATTTTATTTAATTTGATTTATAGAAAATGTCCTGTAAGTAATTTATCTTACAATTAAATTATAGATATATTAAAATTGTAATATATGAATATCTGAATTTTGAAAATATGTAATTTAGTAGCTGTTTGTGCATATTACCAAAATGACATTCACTTTAGCACATGTTTCATAGCACATTTAAAAATACAATTTAATATGAAAATATATGCTTGGTATAGTCAGTTTTGTGGAAAATATCTCTTGATAACTTGATATAGTTGTATAAAGTCTTTTGCTCTGTCATTATTGCCTGGTTATTCAAATATACACTTACTGAGCAGCTATCATATGCATAATGTGGCCAGGTACTATGCAGATAAATAAGGTACACCACCTTTGTCTTTAAACTTTTACTTTGTTAGCTAAAGAAAAAATTCTAATCGAAAACAGTGAATTATCATTCCAGACAATAAATAATTAACAAATAGCCTTGCAGAAGTAAATGTAATAGAACTTTATAGCATTCAGAGAGCTCAGTAGATAGAGATGAGTAAGACTATGGACTAACTAGAGAATGAGTTCATTTTTCATGATTGCAAAGGATCAGAGATGATTGAAGGAATGATTTCTGAACACACACACACACACACACACACACACACACACACACACACACACACACACCATGAACAAAATTATGAAGGTATGAATGTCCATTTTATATTTAGGGGATAGAGAATATGGTGTAAACAAAGAGAACAAATACCAGTGTGTAAATTGGAAAGATGTTTTGGATCTTAACTGTGTCAGTTCTTCAACGTCAAGATAAGAGATTGCAGCTTTATCCTAAGGATAGGATTACTGAGTAGGAATGATAAGATGAAATTAACTCTACAGAACTTTAGAAGAGAGGTGAACCACTGGAAGCTCACTAGGAGATTATTGCAGTGGTGTATATTGAGGAGGTCAGAACAGCCCCAAGTAGGATTTGAAGTGAAAATGGAAAGTGGGTGGATTCCAGGTACACTGAGAAAGAAGCACTGGTAGAATAAGTGAATGGGTTCATCAGCGGAGCAAGGGGGAGGGAAAAATCAAAGAAAATGCAAAGATATCCTGGGGGATGTTTTGATATCAGAGCATATTGATTTCTAATCCTTATTAGCAGCTGGCTTTCTCTTGAGAGAAATACTCTAAATTACTACTTTCATTTACATATATTTAAAAATGAACAAACTGTTATGTTAAAGTTTATAATTCAGTTATGAAAGTTTACCATTTGTTTGGAATTTTATATGCCAGTTATTTGTCAATAGAATCAAATTTTTAAAATTATCTTGAGGAAAGACTCCTTATTAATATAATCCTTTTAAGGTAAACTGGAAACTATTTTAGAAAGTTATGTACTACACAAACTGTACCATCACAAAAGTTCGATAATGGAATAATTGGTTATCTTTATTAAGCTTATCAGAATTATGAATTTCTTTAAAACATTACTTCTTATTTTATCTGCAAATCACGTCTGATTTCTGAAACAGTGAAAAAAAATTGAATTTACATTTACTGAAAAACACAAATACCTCCAAAGGAGTATCAGAATCAAAAAACAGCATCTCTGATGGACAACATCATCTCTTCCCTTAGGCTCCTTCCCTAAACGCTACACACGTTGTTCCCTATCCCCCTGCCCTGTCAGCCTCTGATAATGATTGAACTGTGTTTCAAGTCACCATTTTAGAACCTAAAGCTTTGGTAATACCTAAATAAGGGACTGAATATCAGAAATAGTTGTAGTAAAATATTTTGGAATGCATTTCTTACAGTTTATCCACATGCTACTTTTGGGTGAAATGTTGCAGTGTAGTTCTCTAATGTCCCAGAAACCCACAATGTACTTTGAAAGATTCTGCTTAAATAGACTGTAGAATGCCATTGGATGGATTCATCCTGAGTTACAGGAGTGTTATCTGTCTGTTTGCTTCTGTTACCCCCATAACACTTTACACAGGGTAGTAACATTTTCATGGGCCCATCTCTGGTTTTTAATTGTCTTTCCTGAAATCATGAGTGTTTGGAATTAGAAGATCCTGATGTTAGTATCAATAAAACCAGATTACCTACTAAAAATAAACAAAAACAAATCTTTAAAGGCTTTAGCTAGCTGTCATTTAATCCTTTTTATTAGCAGTTTATATTGAGCAAAGCTCATAGGCACCACTAGTTAAAATAAGACTAGATATATTGTCTTTGCTCCATATACCCTCTAGGAATTACATATGTAGATAGAAGCATGTGTGTGTATGTTTGTGTGTGTGTGTGTGTGTGTGTGTGTGTTGTATATATTACAAAAATATATTCCAAAAATAATAAAGAAATAAGAAAGCTAAACTAAGAGGATAATCTACTAGTGATGGAAGGTCATTTTATAATTTTGCCTACAGCCAGTAAGAATGAGAAAGAATGGCCTATCACAGTTTGGGACAATAGTTTATCCCAAGAAGTAACCTTCTGTAGTAAAATTATAATAAGAACTAACTAATAAAAAATTATTATTGATTTATCATAAAAATATTTATATTTATATTATTGTCTATGCTATTGCTTCATTCAGAAATATTTTCTGCAAAACAGTGTTTAACAAGAACTGCACCTAAGATTGAAACTAAGCATGAATGGGTACTTCTTTACCTTAATTCTTTAACAGAAAAACTCAAATTTCAGGGGCTTTCTGAGCACATTACTTTTCTTTAGAGTAATAACTATGATAAGAAAATTTTTAGGGCCCAGTTGTGCCCAAGCTCTCAATCTTCTTAAAACATGTATTTCCTTTTAGAAGGAAAATCTCGATCAGAATTGGTATGTTTTCTGTATTATTGTACATATTGTGGTAACCAGTATCTTGGTTTGAAAAGCATTCCCTCAAAAACCTTGGTATAACTAGTGAGGAGGCAAATGCAATTTTTTTAAATTGGGTAGTGCGCACCCCTCTTGTTCCCACATTCTCTTTCTCATATTGGTTGGTAAGTCTCTTAAACCTAGAATTTTGAATGCTATCATGTGAAGTTAAACAGAATATTTAGTTAAATGCAACAAGAACTATTAGGGCATTATTTTAGGCATTATAAAATGAATCAATTATAAATAGCATCAGAGTAATTCTCTTTTCACTGGCAATGATTCCTCTCCAGAGATTTATAAAACTTTTAGCCATTAGGACCTGCAGTATGAATGCAGTTTTTTGTTTATATTTTTGTGTTTGCTTTTGTTCCACACTTATTAGTCACAAGTTGCTTATCTTCTTTTCTAATAGTATTATCTATAGTCCTCTGCATATTTTTAGGTCAGGTTTATAAAGCACAAGACAGAGGCATTCCATTTTCTGTCTTGCTTGTGTCACTGCATTTGCACATTTATGCACTGTGTCAGTCTGTTGGGTGGTTTTTATTTTTCTGTCTGTGCAGGAGGAGGATGACTTTTACCTGTTGGATTTTGTTCTTGATGTGTGAGGTTAACCTTACAAGGTTTCTGCATCTTCATCTTTATCAGCATGCCCTTCTTGAGTTTCTCTTCGCGTGTACCTCAGCGTGTTACATTTCCCCGTCAGTCTCCCAATTCTGAAGAAAGGTCTTACATTTCCAAGGCTCTCTGAAGCATCACACACAGTGTGGTCCACAGATTAACAGCATCGGCATCACCTGGGAGCTTGTTAGAAAAGTAAAATCTAAGCTGTGCCACAGATTTGCTGAACCAGAATCTGTATTTTAATCAGGGCTTTGAAAGGATAGCACATGCAAAAATAAGAAATTACTGCTCTAAAAGATCTGCCCCTGCTCCAGGCCCTCTGAGATCTCATCTCCATATTCTCTCAGGCTGTTTCGTTGCCTAAAATGTTATCCCCACTGATTACTGGAACATCAAAGCCAGGACTGTTTCCACTTGGTAACAGCTGTTTGTGTCTACATGGATGCTCAGATTCAGTGATCTTTCTGATCGCTCCTCTCAGCATATTGGATTTGAGTGTTCATCCTACCAACTTGGTTGTGAGTGGGAAGGAGGGGATTGTGGTTAGGAAACAATTGACTTGGTGCCTATCTCTGTTGTTTTCTATTTTCACTTTTCAAAATCATCATCTACTACCCACCTACAAGGTGAAGAACAAGCTACATGGTCTTAATAATGCCACTCTTATTTAACTACTGCTGCCCCAGCAACACGGTTTACTTAATTTAACTCTTTTCTTCTCCCACCACAAATGGGTTATTTTGTGTTAAGCCAGCTATTTTGATTGAGAGAAACAAGTCCCATTTGTAGGACTGGGCATATACTGGCAGACTAACCTCAGAAAAGGAGTGATCTATTTTGTAATGAAAGCTATCTCTACCACCTGTTTCTAGTCCAAGTCCAAGTAATTTTTATTGTTAATTTGGTTAGAAAATGGCTTGCTAAAGCTTTAGCATACTGAATGCTCTTGTATTTTGTAGTTTTTCTTTGTGCTTTGGAGTCCTCGGACTGGCCAAGTGACATAAAATGATCTTAAAAAGAGAAGGATACACTGTACATTTCAGTGTAGAATCATCATGTCATAGAACTGGGCAACTGTTTTTCATTTGTTCCTATTTTTCTCTTGGACATGGTGGAGATCCTTCACACACAGTTAAAGTACAGCAGAGAAGGGAATAAGAGGTAGGCGATGTCTTTATGTTCTTTTGTGGAAGGATGCTGCAACTGAAAGCTAAACAATTCAGAAAAGAAAATAAATAGTATATGTCATAGTTCATGATATATTAGAACAACATACATAATGAGATATTCTCTTAAGAATTGTGTGACATGTTGCTTACAACAGGTGGGTTGAGAGAGTTAAAAGTCTCTAATAGAAACTGGTCATATATAAGAGGAATTCTCAGCATCCTGGTCCATTAAGAATTCAAAAAGTACGTAATTACTGAATCTAATTTCAGTGATCATAGGCCAATATAAAGATCTGAATGTGAAGGATAACTAACACTAGTTGTACTCGATGGTGTGTTCTTTGATTTCCAAAGGTAGTTGTACTGTTTCCCTAGACTGACATAAGAATCTTTTGTAAATTCTGTATTATGAGTAAATAGCATTTACTCAATACTCACATCTACATTAAAAAAAAACCCTGTTTTTGTTGCAGAAAAATTTAATGTTATTTTTAAGCATTGGGTTATTATAAAGTATAATTGAACCAATATTAAGTTTAACATGAATTACATTCTAAATTAAACTATATTTCAGATTAATGTTAGTTTAGGATTTTTGATCTTGCAATTATGTTCTGTTACCATTTGCAAAGATGCAATTTAAAGCTTATCACTTTAAAATGAAATTTCTTTCTGCAGATGTATAAATAATATCAATTCAGGCATGTATAATGTCTAAAACTAAGAGTTCATTTAAAATGATATATTCTTCATATATATCAAACTTTTTTGAGATTTTAATATCAGTTTTCTTGATTCCTGTGCTGAATATATCCCACCTACAATATTCGATGATGATGGTTCTACTCTGGGGCATTATGAGAGCTGTGGGGACGTTGTTGGTTGTTGCAGTTTTTGAGGAGAACTAATGCCATTTATTGGACAGGAGGTAGGACATTAGACATCTTCACACTTCATAGGACAGTCCCCACAATAAAGAACTGTCCTGGATATTGCATGATCTTTAAATGTCCATCAAGATAGCCATTCAGGAAGTTGAAAATCCTGGTGATAATGATCTGAGTTTCAATTTGCCTATTAAAACAAAATACATCTGCAGAATTTAATATGTGCAGCCTTTTTTAAGAATTCAAAAACAAATGATAAGAATAATGAAAATAATAAACTTTCAGTGGTTGTAATTCAGTTTGGAATTTTACCAAGATTTATCTCACCATCTTGGAAAATCTTGTCAATCATCAGCAAAAATCCTTCATGGTATTCGAGTCACTGATGAAATACCCTACATTTTGAAGCTATGTGTTCATGACTTCTTAAAGGGGCAAACACCTAATTACTTCACAGCATTATCTAGTACAGTTGTTTCCAGGTGTTTAACATATTGAAACACATATGCACATGCACATACACACATTTTCCATCAACTTCTACTTTCCATTCATTTATTATTTATATTATAATTCAGGCATTAAGTTTATGTTTAAAAGTTATCTATACATAAGCTTTATTATCTGTGAGTTTTAATTCAGGATAATAATGGGGGCATTACAGTGTAGCTGATATAAAATGGGATATATTGGGTCTGATAGTGTCGAGAACCACTGTCCTAGGAGCATTTACCTCTGATTGATTTATTTTTCCCAGCAGGATCCTTGTATTATATATAGCCAATTGTTCAGGAGAAGTTTACTTTGGTAGAAGGGCAAATGTGAATAACACAGAAAATAGATGGGGTAGTGTATGGGAGACACTTGCCTTGAGTTGACGTTCTAATGCATGCTTACTTGCTGTGTGATTTGGGGGTGAGTCAATACATTTCTCTGGGCCTGAATTTTCTTTCTGTTAAAGTG
Organism: Camelus dromedarius; assembly: GCF_036321535.1. NCBI lineage: Eukaryota > Metazoa > Chordata > Mammalia > Artiodactyla > Camelidae > Camelus > Camelus dromedarius. The sequence continues at coordinate 34,892,808 of NC_087439.1, forward strand.
TTGAAATTAGTAAAGTCTAAAATCCCTAAGACACCACATTATTATAGGTAGAAATTTATTTTCATGATATAGAATCTATACACAGAAACCTAAAACTTCATTTGCAATATTCTCTGGTCTTTTTAAAGCTGAATTTGAACTTAATAGAGTAATAAGAAATTAACTTTTCTACAAATATATTTTCCACTAAATAGCAAACCACTTACATTTTATTTTGAGGACTATATTAGCAGAATGATACATAATTTGTAATCATTGCAAACTCTTCCTTGGCAAAAGCAATAGCTTGGGTTTTTATTTTTGTTACACATATAAACATCCAATTACACACATATATGATGGTGGGTCCAAAGTTGTGTGTGTATATACACATATATAGATTTACCTCTGATATTTTGAAGGGTATGTGCAGCTGTGTATTTTAATGATCGATTTCCTTAAAGCCCAGACTAGATTTTCTGAGTGAAATATACATGGTATTACATGGGAAAATTACTTGTCCTCAGGTCATATAAAGAGTTGGTTAGAAAAGAAAACATTCATCTTTATCTTTGAGATAGGCCAGAATTCTCTCCTTCAGTTCCCATTTCCTTCCTCTCTCACCCACCTTGCCACCTTTTTTCTTTAAATTATCAAGAGGAGGCCACGATATGAGGAATATTTCACTGCAAGTGGTGATATGAAACTGACAAGTAGTTTATAAACTAACCCTACCCTATTGCTTGGAGAAGCTTTATAACTGATTGTTTTAATACCAGAGTGACACCAAAGGGGGTCAAGTAAATAAGTATGCAAGCCTCACCAGTTCAAAATAAAATTCCAATGTGTGCAAGCCTGCTTGTTGAACATATGTTTGAGGCACGGCTAAGCCATCTGGCTCAGTGTCAAGCATTTACACCAACTGCAGTCTTACAGTACCTGACAGCAGAAAAGCTTTATTCCCCTGGTGTTTGGGCACAAATGGAGAAATATTATTGAAATGATTATCTGCATCAAGACTCAGATTTGCTTTGACATTTAGCTGGCTCTGTTTAATCCAAAGGGTTGTCTGAATGAATAAAGAGAAGGGTTCCTCCAGAAGATGCTGCGAGCAGCCAGGGAAAGCCAAATGATTAATGAGACTGAAAGGCAGGGTGGACCTGCCCACCTCCACCCAGACCTCAGTGCCAAGAACTGAATATGAAATTAGTCTAAAGCTATCTGTGGCTTGTCAGGAAGATTCTTCCACCCTCATATGGTCTCTCATTTTGGACCTCTGGAAACAAAAGAAACGGATGCCTTACCCAATATGGAAGAAATAAAGAGGCTGGGAGAGAGCTTCATGGTACAATCAGAATATTTCAAATTCAAACACTTTTTGCTTTCAACAGCTCTACTAGATGCATTTAGATTGTATGTTAGGAATAGAGTCTTTTAGAACCAGAAAACTACTGTTTGTTAAATTGTTTTGGTAGCTGGTTTCTACATGCTATGATCTTTACATAAAGATAATTTCATTTGGTTTAGAATGCCATGTTCCACTGGTTATTCTGTGCCGTCATTCAGTTTTAAATGCTATATTAAGCTGAGTTTCTTGAAAAACAAGGTACAGTGCTAGTTTTGGTATTCATCTATGCTAATAAAATTCAGAAGTTTAGCCAAAAGGAGACACCTTGATCAGAGACAAAGGATGTCAACAAGAAAATATAATAATAATAATAATAATAATAATAATAATAATAATAATAATAATAATAAAACAAATACTTTTATCAGGAAATCTTTATCAAAGAGTTATAAGTTCACATCTGCTTTATCTGATTTTCAGGTATACTGTACCTTTTGGAGGGAGAGTTTTAGTAATGATTGTTGATTTAGATTTGAAATTACTTTGGTGATTTGGATTTAATAAGAATGTTAGACGTGATTTCTTCCTCACTCTTACTTTTAATTAACTTTTTATAGAGATATGAATGAATTCTAATGAACACAATTGGCAGGCTAATTGATTTGTTTCAGAGCACAGTGAGTGATCAGTATGCTGGCAGCATTGTGATATACTATTCAAGGATGTCAAACAGTTTTTGGGTTAATTTTCTGGCAGAGGTTAGTTGGGGAAACTGCTTAAAATATATACTGTTTTTGATTTTCAAATAAGTGCCTGTTTTTTAAAAATTCAGTGAATTAAAAGATATCTATTGCTTTGAATTTATAGTGTCTTTAAATTATCACATCGCCACTGGGGAGTTGTTTTGTGTATTCTGTGCATATTAACAGAATACTTACACATGTGTTATGCAATGAGAATATTAAAGACAATTTAAAAAAGATAAAGCATTCTTACTGCAAGAAGAAAGCCAAGAATATGCTCCTCTGTTTAAAAAAAATTATTTTTAAGAGTTGTCACAAAATCAAAAGCGGTCAAAACAAGTCCTAAAAGCACCCATTTAAAGAAAAATAAAGCACAACTCCAGGAGGTTACTGTTTTGCTGGGGATCTCACTTTAAAGGTTTTGCTTAAATAAATCCCAGTGAAATGACATTCTTTTATAGTGTTAAGAACAATGAGCGGGTGAGAAAATATATTATGACATAGTTAAACACAGGGCTATAATTTCTAAACTGCATAAATTACATGTTTTCCCCTATTATGATACAGACAGCCAAACTGAACATTTTTGAAAGAAAATGACCAACGTATGATTAATTGCAAGCTCACAGATTTTGCAGCTTCAAGAGTAAATCAGCTGCTAAGAAGTGCTAACTTGCTAAAATATAAACTAATTTTAGTCTCTGGATATTAAAATATAATCCATCTTCTTCCTCCATTGGGAAAGCTAATTAGAAATTGTGACTGGCAGAGGGAGGAGAACTCAGAGAACACCAGGATTAAGTTCACGCATTTTAAACCTGAGCCCAGGAAAAGTGGCCAGATTTCTTATTCTTTACATTTCACATATTTGAGTTTCTTGAAGCCAGCTTATGGTAATGGCTGCTGCCCAAATGTGCAAGTGACAGAAGAGAGAGTTTGTGAAAGAACACGTTTAACTAACATAGAATGCTACAAATATAATGCAGAATTATAGAGAAATGGTTCATGGATTTCATTTGTGCACATCTTCTCAAAAGACCTGACTGATGACATATGACACATCTACTAGCTGGGTTTGGGAAAGGCCATCAGATAAGTTGCATTTGTGTTCTGAATCTTGATATTCTAGGAAACCTTCCATACTTTGAGTTAGTGTTGATTTCAAATTGATTTTACCTGTGCTCTGATGACTCTTCCATTGGAGGTTAAGGTGAAAATGATGGGGTTGGAAATACATCATGAATAAATAGGCTGTGTACTCATACACCCAGAACACTTGCTGACAGTTTTAGGTTTACTATTTTATGTGGCTAGTGTCTTATTTCACAGAGTTTTAATTTTGCCATATTTTTTTGAAGTATAAGTATACTGTTAAGACCTTTTGCAGTATGACTGTGAGATTTTTTAATTAAATAAATGATGGACATAGCAGAAAGCAAGAAGAGTCCTTACCAATATTATGATTTAGCATGAATAAGAGAGTGAATTAGAACTGTATAATTTCAAGGAGTTACTGTCTTATAATAATAACAGCCCATTTTCTGTATTTACTGTTGAAGGAATAGATCCAGGCAAACATTTTATAATAGAACTAGAAGCCTACCGAATGTGGAGCTGATATTCTGTGAGCATTTAAAAATATCAAATTATGATGAAAATTCTCCAGTGGATATTTTTATGTACATTTGCGGGTAGATGTACTTACCTGACATTGAGATTAGTTGCAGTGCAGTTTTTAAAGACTAGCATGGGTTTCCACAAGGAATTTTAATTAAATTCAGTACATAACAAGGCAATGAGTTTTCCAAGTTTAGTTATAACAAAAACTACACACACTCTTTTGCCTGCCCTTAATGAATAATGATTTTAATCAGCAGGATTCCAAACCCTAAGGCAATGTTTATAGTGAATATATATATAGTAGTAATGGAGGCATTATTACAGAGCGATTAAGAACTAGATGACCAGGGGTATTATTCTGGCTCTACCACTTCACAGGTATGAAATGTTGCAAAAATTATTTAAAATATCTACCTTAGGTTTCTCATCTGAAAAATAAGGATAGCAATAGTATCCACCTCACAACACTGTTATGAGCATTAAAGATATTAATGCATGGCAAATAATTGCACTAGTGTATGGCATATAGTAAGTGTTTAATAAATAGTAAAGCACATACATATCCCAAACATTACATATTATACCTAATATATAGTACATGCACCTATGGAAACAACTTTTCCCTCTTTCCAATAAAGTTCTTTGTCTTAGAGTCTCCATGAATTAACATGAGACCAGGAAAAGCTGGCAAGGTGAAATGAGGGCAGAGATGCACCTGAGCACTTGCATTCCTACAGAATCACACTCACATCTCAGATAAGAGCCCAGAGAGATGACAGGTTTGGTCATGAAGAGAACAGATTATAAAATTTCTGCCTTTCAGTTCACACTCGAGTCATTACTACAGGATTTCAGTCAGAGGTTTATGATTCAGCACAAAGAATTGTATTATTTTTAAAGCACCTAGCACCTTTTCATCAATTATGTAAAGGTTAACAATAATAATTTAGGCATTCTCTAAGAATGGTTACCATTTCAAATGCCTGCTTTGTACCAAGCACATTTATTTCAGTTATTGCTAATCATCACTATAATCCAAAATGTTTAGTACTATTATTATTCCCATTTTAAATATGTATAAACATTTTCAGAGAGACTATTTAATGTGCTATAGGTAGTACACTTAGTAGCGGACCTTGGATTCAAGTGCAGATTTATTTAAATTTAAAGCCAAGTTTATTTGTCCTACATTAAATACAAAAATAGATAAGAAAAAAGACTTTAAACCTGACCATGCTCCTAAGAAAGAATTTACTTTTCTCTTCTTTGATTTAGCAACCTATAAAATGTGGGAAAGGGGGAATTTTTAACTCTGAATTCTCAACCGTTTGTCCACATCAAGAATCTGAAAATACTGGATAAAAGTAACTGCACATGTCATCTCATTTTTCTGAGGTTCTGTTTTCTCATTTTAGTTTCTCTGATTTCATTACTTCAGCAGCTCGTAAATAGTCTTAAACCAATGGTCTCTGAATTGTATCAAGTTTTCCTCATTGTTCTTTGTAGCTGCACAGTTCTGTGGCAGACTACTTAAACGCATCCTGGAAAAAAATGTCCCTTCTGCAATTTTTTTTGACCTATCTGAAAAAGTGAAAATGTCTTACATGTGTGTCATTGGAGTCTCAGATAAAATGGAAATAAAGGATAGGACAGAGGCACTGTCTGGGGAGATAAGGCTGGGAATTTTCTAAAACTGACAAAGTACATCAGTCTACAGATTCAAGAAATTCTGTAAGCCTAAAGCCAGTCAAATACAAGAAGAAACTCACCTAGAGACATAGAGTAAGGTAGCTGAAAACCAGATAAACAGAAAATACTAAAAGGAGCCAGAGAAGACAAGACATACATTACCTGCAACAGAGTGGCAATAAAATGGACAGCTGATTCATCAACAGAAATGATGGACACAAAAGACAATGGAATGACATCATAAACTTTTGAGCAAAAATAAATGCCAACCTAGAAGTGTATATCTAGCAAAAATGTGAAATGGAATCAAGATATGGAGAGCAACAAAAAGGGTAAATATGTGGATAAATATAAATGAATATTGGTTGGAAATAACAATTAAAATCATATACAAACAATAATATACAAGCATAGTATGTAAAACAATAGTAGTATGACTAAGAATTTTAAATATGTGTAGCATTAAAGTGCATGACAATAATAACATAGAACTGAGAAAAATAAATGGAATTAAAGTGTTCTAAAATTTTAGCATTATTGCATAAAGTGGAAAAATTCCTAATTTTTATAATACTAAAATTAAAAATTTTACATTGTTAATTTGTCTAGGGTTTCAATAAATCTAAAATGCGTGTTACAATCTAAGGTAACTGCTAAAATAATATCAAAAACTTAAAGTTACAAAGTGAAAATAGAATAATAAAGCAGTTTTATTAATACAAAAGAAAATAGAAGAAAAAAAGCACCATAAAACAGGTAGTTTAATGGAAAGCAAATAGATAGTAAATATAAAACCAGATGTATCATTATGTACTGTGACTGTAAATGGACTAAATATAGCAGTTTAAAAGACTAAAATTGTTAGATGGGGTAATATGTAGCAGGAAAAGAAAAGCAGAAACAGGTAGGGAAAATACTAGACAAAAGCAAAAATAAATACAGAAAAACAAGAGAGAGAAATCTGCTTCAGTAAGGCAGAGAGCTGTGAGTAGCAGAATTACACCATTGTGTAAATGATAACAGGAGTGAGAAGACAGACTCTCACTGGGAGTGGTGAAACTTAATGAGAAAGTGACATTGTTATGAAAGAAGGAGAACAAAATTAATTATGAAAAAAATGAATTAAAACAGTATCATAGTCTGTGGAAAGTCCTGTAAGATTTATTAATGCCTGAATAACTGACTAGCTTTTAAAGCTCATTTTTGTTTCCAGCAGTGTTATTGATGTTCATAATAACAGCCTGTGTTTATTAAGAAAAACTTAAATTATTTTCAGTGTACCCTGTTTTCAGAGATTAGGAACTGTGTGATGCATTTTGGAAATTTTCGCATCCAAATAGTTAAAATGAAGTAGCAGTGCTGCAAAAAGTGATAACTTTCCATTAGCTAGAAATTCAGGACACTCCTTCTCACTACTGTAATACTAACTCCTTTCTCTGGCATTGGAAGAATAGAGCATGAACTTCATGGCATAGGAAACTAAGTTGGGGGCATGAAGAAGCATTTAAAATCAACTGATGAAAGAATGTGGGAAAGGCCTTAAAATATATAGCAAATTTGTCTAGATTAGCACATCTCAATTTGAAAGGCATATTAATTACCTGAGGCTTTTGTTAAAGTGCAGATTCTTATTCAGTAGGTCTGTGACGGAGCCCGAGATTCTCCATTTGTTACAATTTGCCAAGTGATGAGGATGCCAAGTCCACGGGCCAAACTTGGCGTAGCCAGAACCTAGAGAACGTAGAACAGCGAGTCTTGAGGGTGATAATCAAAGGTCAATAATAAAAGTATTTCATTTATTTTATAACCATTTCCCCCATGGCTTTAAACTCCTTTTAGTCACAAGGTGTTCACTAGACCCCAAATGGAAAAAAAAATACCTAAAGAGAAAGTCACTCAGGAGATTTTAGGAAACTTATAAAAATGTAACAATCAGTACTTAATTATTTCCACCAAAGTAATGTTTAAAAGGGTTTGCAATTATTTATTTCCAAAAGTAGCAAAAGTGGTTGCATCCTGTAAATGCATATCTTCTCAGTGAGTCTCAGGACTATCAAATTCAACTTGGGGAAACAAAGCTTCCTTAGAAAAATACATACAGGGGAGCTCCTGCAGTCATTTTCGATTATGACTTCTAAAATATACTTCCCATCAAATTTCATATAAAATTAAAATCCAGGGTTATATAAAACTGCCAATCAGAACATTGGCAAATGAGAAATGTACACAGTAAACATTTGGGAAAATACATAGCAGTTTTCTCCTTTTATTAAATTTTGACTGAACAAATGGTAAGTGCTTTGGTGTCAGGGAAGCTGCAAGAATAAAAGGCAAAGAGGTTGCAAGCAGTGTGTTAGAAAGATTAAGATAACTATATTCAATTATCATACCCACATATTTCCCTCACCCTATAAAATCCCTGTTCTCTGAAAAGTGTTTAATCAGTAGTCTTGAATCTGAGAATTTCTGGGAAGTCTTCATGTTGTGTGTAACTTTTGAGATCTGCAGATAGAGTGAAGAAATCAAGAACACTAAAATATAAATTAGTTTTTCTAAATAATTATTACTAGCAAGAGAAATAAAGTATAATTAGATGTCTCAAAAGGAATATGATTCTCACTGAAAATCCTATTTATCTGAGGTTTCAACAGATACTGTTTAAAATCAGCAGTTGCCTTCCCGTTTAATCCTATGGTGAGAGTAATGAGAGGAAAACTACATGGAAAATATTAAAGTAAGAAATATAAGAATTTAGAAGAAAACACCTGAATTTGCTTCATCAGAAGTGGAGAAATCTGATTAGATGAAAAATAGTAGCAGAGTCTTCAAATAATTTTCTGGAGTACTTTACATAGAGGCAAAGATGCAGTAAGAAATGATTTAGCACAATATGGGAAAGAAAGATTGATTAAAATCCTGAAGGAGTTATTACAAAATAAAACTTACCTTATAAAAAGAAGGAAAAGAGAAAGTTATTTTAGTTCAGTCAAAAGAGAACCAGATGGAAGAATACTTTTTAATTAATAGTATAATTTTAAAGTGTATTTTTACATTGTAATGAATTTCTATACACCTTGGTTGACTGAAATAAGAATCAAAATATCACCATTATCATCCTTCACAATTACTTATTGAATATAACTCTATATAACAGACCACTTTTCTAGGTCCTGAGAACCCAAAGTGTGTAAAATATGGTCAAGCCCTCTAAGGAAGTACAATCTAGTGGGGCTGAGAATATATCATTTATTCGTGAATTTATTTTTTTGTTGAATTTGTATCACTTCAGTGAGCATTAATTTGGCAAAAGAGGTAATTGTGGAGAAAAGGATGAAAGAAATAGACTTTGGCTTCAAGGAGCTTGTACTTCAATAAGGGAAATAAGTCATATGTATAAATAGATACAACGTGCAAGTCATCAAAAGACGAGATACACCTCTGTCGGGTACAGAACCAAGTATAGGTATTGACACAGTATATGCCTCTAAAAATTTGTTGAAATAATATTGAAAGCATTCTCAAAGAGACTGGAAGATGATGTGTCCTGTGAAGTCAGAGATAGGATCATTACATCTGGCTGGTAAGAACAAGGAGTGCTTTCTGATGAAAGTAACTTGAGATCTGAATAGGAAAAATTTAATAGGATTTGAACAGAACAATAAAACAGGGAAGGACCATTTGGAAAAGTGAAGAGCAAGGGCACTGAGACAGGAAAATAAGAAGGTCATGTGGGAAATAAAGAGGGCCGTGGTTAGGCTTGAATATGACAATGAATATACACACACCCCATCAAACATCAAACAATGATAGATAAAATATTTCAGAAAAGAAACAGATGCAAGAACAAGATGAACATCTCTGACTGGAAACAGACAAATGTAATGAGTAAGAAAGGACTTGGTTTGTATTATAAAGAAAGGAGAGTCTGGAACCAACACTTGTGGTCTAATAGGGATTATCCCACATGAGGCAGGAGATTAGAGCCAGTATCTCTGCTTGGTGACTGGAAAGTGGCAGCAGCTGCCCTGGCCTGTGACTGATTCTGCCAGTCAGGACATTCCCTAAGACTGGAGTTCTGAGGGCTCGTATGAGATCAAGTTCTGAATTGGAGACTCTCAATAAGACATAATAGCACCTAAGGCTGAACAAGCCATGTAGTATAATTTGTCCTTGCTTCAGAAAAAAAAAGAAGTTCCTCAATCATTGGAAAAAACTTGGGAGCAATGATGTAGTTCCTAGCTATCATTTCCTAGACCTTAGGACTGCAGCCTAGAAACCACCCTTGTTGAAAAATCATAATAGAATCTGCTATGTATAGTAATAATAAGTCAAATTCTACAATCTTCATGAAGGATGAAATGTCTTATAGGTCAAAACAGGTAGTACTGAGGATACAGAGAGTGTATAAAAATAAGAGGGGAGGTTTTAGGGAAGTATAGTTTAGACAATGGTCTGAAAATGGTGGTAGCAAAGAACATGCACACTCCTTTACAGTCTCCTGATCTATGTGAGCAGGAAGTAGTGGCTTCTTTCAGACACTTTTAAGAGAATTTGGATATACAAGGAACAGCTGTTACATATATTCATGTGCATATGTGTCTATGGAAACTGGACCTTGAAGATTTCAAAGCTGAAAAATTGGCCATTCACAAAGTAATCAGCAGTCTCCACCTTTGAATAAGAATTCTCTATCTGGGAAAGTTGAGTTGGTAGGCCTTTTAATATGCAGATGCGAGGCAAAGGGCATGGTCTCAAAACTGAGAAGAACCTTAGATCCTGCCTTGTGGAAACTATAGGGAGCTGACTCTGCTCAGGGCTCTGAGATCAAATTTGGATGTGGGTTATGAGCAGTCGTTTCCCTCCCCTTCTCCTTCCTTCCTTCTGTCCTTCCTTTCTTCCTTCTTCCCTCTTTCCTCTCTCCTTCTTTCCCTCCTTTGTCCCTTTCTTTCTCTGTTTCTCTTTTCCTCTTCCCCTCCCTTTTTCGTTTTTTTTTTTCTTTTTCTACCCCTGTCTTTTAAAATCTTTTATTATGAAACATTTCACATGTACACAGAAATGGAAGTACAGCATAATGAAGTTCCTCTGCACCTGTCCCTTAGCTTTACCATCTTCATCATGGCCACTGTTTTCATCTATACCTTGACCATGTCCTCTGCCCCAAAATCAGTATAGGAGAAATCCCAGACATGATATTATTGCATTCTAAATAGTTCACTAGAATTGCCATTTCTAATAGTTGTATTTTCCCTACTTCATCCTCAGGCCTTTAGTAAACTCTTGTCAAAAGTAGGATTCCTGTGGGTATTGTGTTAAGAAAAATTATGAAGCACCTGTCCATGTTCAGAAAGAATAGCTAAGGGGAAGTTGTATCCTTTTCAAGACTGGGAGCAGGATTTTGAAGACAATTGCATGGAACAGAAATTGGCACGTAATAGAGAGAGACTCTCAGTAAGGAAGGGCATTCTTCAGCAAGGCAAGCTGTGTGGAGACATGAGGGGAAAGCCAGATTCTGGCCCCATGAGAGGCAGCCCTCTTGGACAGTACTTTTCCAAGTATAGATTGCTGTGCATTCTTGGGGAGTGGTATCAGTTTCTTGGGTGACACTACCATTCAAAAATGAAACAGAATAGACTAGGTTTAAGTGGACTAGAATAGAAAATATCAGTATACATAATATGTATTGAAGCTAAGTAATGTCTTTGTAAACTTTCACATGAGCTGACTGGGTCATGTTATGCCATGTATTTGTGGCTGGTAATTATGGCCACAGAATGTTTGAAAAGCAGTGCTATAGGAACTCTTACAAATAGCTCGGGGAGACTTTCAGGGGAATGGGAGTTTATGGCAGTCAGACCTGTGGAGACCTGTATAGCTGGCTCCCTGAGTATAAAGACTATCTATTTTGATTACTAATATGTACCCAGCACCTTGCAAAAAGTCTGATACATAGTGGGTTCTCAAGAAGTATTTGCTTAATAAAGAAATAGAACAAATAAATGCACTTCTGGTTAGCAGATGGCTTTCCTTCCTTTGGTGATTCAGGCTCGTTCCATTTTGTGACTCCACTGCTCCCAGAGCCTCGTCATCTGTCTCTAGCTGTGATGGTAGGAAAGGGGCCTGGGAAAGCATCCCTGCCTGTAAGGCCTTGGCAGGATTTAGTCTTGTGACTACATCAGAGTGCAAGGGAGTCTGGAAAATATGTACGGTTTTGTGCCCAGAAAAAGATGAGACTAGATGATGGACCGTAGCATAGTTATATAAAGTAGTACATGAAAAGGATCAAATACCCAGTACATTTTCTATTCTAATGAAATCAGGAGTCGTATTTGAGAGATTAATTGAAAAACTGAAGTAAAGAGAAAAATTTTTCTGAAGACACTCAAAAATACTAAACACTGATTTTAACTGTAAAATGTCAATGTAAATTTGCCCATCTTCAATGCAGTAATTCAGACTTTAAGTATAGGTCTTTGATTGGAAGCCTGCATTATCTTCTTTACAAAAATCACACACATAAGGGAAACAATTTTTAGTTTTTTTTTAAACCGAAGTGAGAACTTGTAAGTCAACCTGCATCCAGAATCCTTCTCAAGCTATAAGCTATTTTTTTTATTCACATACAAACCAACATGGTACTCTTGTAAACAACTCTGAGTAATTCTTTCCAATATTTTCAGAGTGTTTTAATAGAACTTGCTGTCTTTCTGTGTTCATATTTTCATTAGTTTACCATATGAAATTATATCATTGTAACACTAAGCACTGAAAATAAACAGGTTTGGTAATGAACATAGCATTTTTAATAGGCATTCAACTCAACTGTTGGATTCATCCCTGCTGGTAACTTATTAGCATAAGTATTCGCCATGTTGTGGGCAAAAGTCACTGCTTCTCATAGAAGCAGTGGAGAGCAATGATTAATCAAGTGAGCTGATTAAGGAGAGGTTAATTGAGTTGGTTTCATCTGTACATAAATTAAATATTGCTTACATTTTATCAATTATTATTGCCTCAATCCTTTAAAAAAGTGCTCTTACAATGTCTATTGTATATGCAAAAATAAAGGATTACATATTTAATATTTTCCATGTTTCCCCCTTTTGTTATTCAAACAAAGCTCAATTGCATTATAATTGATCTTCCTGGTGCATAAAAATTTGTTTAGTGTGTGGATTACTTTCAGTTATTAGTAAATTCATATTAAAGTCTTTTTTTAGTCCTAATAAGAATAATAACTGGTAATGTTTATTTTGCCCTTAGCCTAAATATCGTGCATGCAGTAATTCTTACAGTACCTCAGAAATCTTGGAGAAAGATATCCCTGTTTATTATCCCTGTTTTACAGAGGGAAAAAACAAGTTTGAAATGTTGACCTATCTGGTTATGGTCACAGAGCTAAAGGCAAGATTAGACACTCTGGATTCCAAAGTCTGCTCTTAACAGCTCAGGTACATGTTTTAGTCATAATCGTTAATTTTGCTCTGACTACTTATAAGTTGACTCAATTCTCCTTCTATATTTAAACTATCTAAATATAAAGGTGGCTCTATAGGTTGAAGAAATCTCTTGTTAGGTCAGTTACTTAGGCTTTAATTATCCCTTTGATAAACCCTCATTTACAGCATATATATCATTTGTATGTCAAAAAATTGTTTTGATGACCCTTAAAAATTCAGCACATTATATAACCTATATACTATACTCTATGATCTAGGAAATTGCAGACTGTGTTTTAGTTGACAGCTGTATTTTTTATGCCTAGCACAGCATTTGGCTCAAAAAAATTGATTGAAGAATAAATGAATCAGTGAAAGAATAAATGATTTTTTCCAGTATGGTATAAATATTCCATGGGAATGGTAATGGTAAGAGAAAAGTATTGTAAAACAGCAATAATATTTTTTGTATTATCAATTGATATCCTTTATTTAATCTTGAAATTTGTTAAGAAGGATCTTGCAGTTAAAAGATAAAAAGCCTTCTCAAATATCTTAAAACTTATAATGGAGGATAATGTATCTTAAGGTTTATTCCCACCAAAACAAGATTAATATTTAATAACCACAAGTAGAATGTGTTAGGTTATGATTGTATTATTAATCACCTAAAATTTATTTCATAAAGCTATCCAGTAACTGTTCAGTGCCACTTTTTACCAAGAGCCATCGTAATTTAGGTTATAAAATATTAGCAGATGCATATGCTATATTAAAATTGTACATTCTTTTGAAATATAAAATCATATCTTCTATCTGAAAAATGATTTATTTAAACCAGTATAGATATGGGATAACAGTCAGCATTCCAGCATATAGCAAATGGCACAAAGTAGGATAATTGAAAGAGTTTAATAAAGGGACTATCTAGAAAAGTGTGTCTAAGACTTAGGGGAAGCACAAGAGATAATGTTAGTGCCCCAGTGCAGTAACTTGTATACTTTACTACTAGTAACCAGTAACAACACTTTAAATACCATCCAAGACCTGAGAGGTAAGGAGGAAGGACGGTTATAGAGAGGGTTGCTGGGTCAGGGTTGCCTTGAAGGGGACCAATGGCCTTTGAGGGATGCAGTCATCCTTGGCAACCCTACACTACTCCACTCTCCTGCATCCCTTTGATCATCCCCTGTGCTCCTGTATGTCCAAGTCAAGGGCAAGATTGCTTGTTGATATTGTCAACACAGGGCAGCTCTTCCTTCAGAGAGCAGAGAGGATCGTGTTTGAGAGTAGACTGGTAGGCACAAGCAGGAGAGATCCAACGCAGGGTCTGAACAAATTTGTTTCAGATTTAAAAGTCCTCTATATGCTGGTTTCAAAATATAATTTCCTAGCAAAGGCTTAGATTTTGCATTGTAATAAGTGGAAAAATAAATGTAGCAAACTTTTTAAGGAAGTCTTTAAAAAATTATAATTTAGAAAAGTAGAATGGAGAATCACTAACATTGAAGGGAGAAATAATATTCTTCCTGACTAATACACAAGGTTGTCATGGGATTAAATAAAATGTCTATAAAAATGCTATTCAAATGTAAGTTACCTTTTTTAAGTGAAGAAAACAACCTTATAATTATGCTCTTCATTTTTCCTTCTTTCTTTGACATTTCCAATAATGCACAATACTGTCTTTCTAATGATCCAAGTAAAGTGCAATCAAATAATTATGATATCTTGTGATATGTGTGGGAGATTAATTCTGTATCCAGATGAGGGTTGGTAAGACTTCAAAGAGGAGGTGACATATCAGTTGGACCTAGAAGAGTAAATAAGATTTCAGAAAAAGTGGCCAGGAAGGGGGTTTGAGCAGGGGAAGGAGTGCAAGGCAAGGAAGTGTTTCACTCCTTGGCTTACTTGGGAAAAAGGAGACCAGGGTTTCTGATGTATAGGATGTAAAAGAAGTATGAAGTGTCAAGAGAAAAGAGTGAAAGAGACTTGCATCACATTGTGTGGGACTTTTTTTGGTCCATGCTATGGCTATTGGAATGTTTAGTATCTACAATAGAGCAGTAGTGTAAAACCCAGTCTCCATTTTAGAATTTCTCGGGGAGCTTTTTAAGAAATATTAATGCCTGGGACCAGTTACATCAGAATCTTTGACAATGAAGGCAGGTATAGTTGTTTTGTTTGTTTGTTTTTTTTAATGATCCCTTGGTGGTTTAAATATGCAGTCAGTGATGAGAACCTGTACAGTAGAATAAATAAGAAGACACATCAATATCTCCAGTCAAGATTTTTTTCCTTAAGCAGTCGGCCCATAGACAGCTGCCTCCTGCATACCTCCTCCCAGACATAGCGTGGGCACCTACCTCACATTCAGAATTGCATCATCACATGTTTATCCACATTTCCGAATCTATACTTTATTTAATATTCTTTATTTCAGTGAATTCATCAAAATGCACCCAGTCCAGAACTCTGTTATTTTTGAGTCCTTCCTACCAAAATCACTCAATTCTTTTTCGACCTTCTAATTATTCATCCAGGCTGCCTTACCTCTCTCCTGTCATGCTATCACTGCCCTAGGCCAGGCTACCATTTCCTCTCACCCAGATGGTAACTGGCATCCAAGTTGCAAGTTTGTCCTAATTCAGTCGGTTTTCTGCATAACTGCCCCAGTGACATTTCTGAACTATTGGCCTATAACTCATTCCCAGTATTGAATACCACTTGATATTTTCACAATTTTCTTAGAACACGTTGAAAAACATTTTAACATCAATTGAAATGCCTTTAAGATTGTTTCACCTTCTGCTACCCGTCTTTCCCTTTGTTGCATTTTCCCTGGGCACCACACATGCCATTCCTCTTTCTTGGCTCTCTACACCTGCTACTTTTTACCCAGATAACTCAGTCCTCCCTTCAGGTCTCCTTAGGTAATCATGTTGACTATCTGAGACCACAGGAATTTGTACTACCTTTATCAAGACACTTATTAGACTATTTTAACTACTCATTAAGTTTAATATTTTACTCACAGTACATAAAGTTTTGTAGAACAAGGACAATGTCTGTTTTGTTCATCGTTCATATTTCCAAACTGTAACATAGTTATTGGCACAGGCAGGGATTAAGTATTTGCAAATGAAGGAATAAATGTGCTAATCTTGGCGGTGCACCAATACAATGATGCATAGTACTCAAGTCCTATCCTCCAGAAATGTACAGTCTAGTGTGGGAAGCTGACAGGTAAAGGGTAAAACAGTACAACGTGAAATGTTCAATTTAGGTTAAAGCTAAGGGGTGCTAGGGATCCCATGGGAGTAGCGTCTAATTCAACTTTGATAGCAGGTAAGGGAGATTAGTTAGGAAAGATTTGGGTGAGAATTTGATGTCTAAGCTTATTTCTGAAGGAGTAAGTGATTGGCTGAAAAAAAGGAAAGAACAAGGAGAGTGGGACACAAAGGCCAGGAAGAAAGAAAGCAGCGTGTGCTAGAGGAGCTCCAAGTAGTGAAGCAGGGCTGGAAGTGGAGAAGCAGGATGGGGAGACAGAGTTTGAGTGACCAGCAGATCCTAGGTAATGAAATGGGTGTGCATTTGGAACTTGATCTTGAAGGCGATTAAAATCAGTAAGGACTATAAGCAGGGTCTTGGCCTGGTCTGACTTGATCACCATCCCGGAGACTATTTGAGAAGGAACAGCTGTTTTAGCTTTGAACAGCTAGATGGTCAGTTAGGGAACTTGTTCAGGAGAAACATGGTCTCAGTGAAGCAGAGATAAGAACTGATGAAGAGAAATAAATGAGGAAGCCCTGACAGGATTTGATGATTGATAGGAACAAGGGGACGCAATAGAAGGAGGAATAAAGGAATGCAACTTGGGTTTCTGACATGAACAAGGAAACAGAGGGCAGTGCCACGTCTGAGATGGGAGTGGCTGATAAGTATCAGTCTGCCTGTGCTGAAGGATCAGTCTTCTGGGAGAAGACAAGTTCTGCTGTGTGCAGGTAGGAATGTTAGTCCGTACATGGGATATTGTTAGAGGTTGAATTTTGTCCCCCACAAAAGATTTGTTGGAGTCCTAGCTCCCAGTATCTCACAATGTGACCTTATAGGGAAATAAGGTCACTGTGGATGTAATTAAAGTTAAGTTGAAATCATGCTGGAGTAGAGTGGGCCCCTCATCCAGTACGACTGGTGTCCTTATAAGAAGACTGATATGTGAAGACAGAGACAAAGGGAGAAAACCCTGTGAAGACAGAGGATTGGAGTTTAGAGTGATGCATTTACAAGCCAGGGAACAACAAGGCCGGGAAGAAACAAGGCAGAATTCTCCCCTGGAGGCTTCAGAGAGAGCATGATGCTGCCAACACCTTGATGTCAAGACTTCCAGCCTCCAGAATAAGAGAGAATGCGTTTTTCTGTTTTAAGCCCCCAGGTTTGTTGTGCTTTGTTTTGGCAGCTCTATGAAACTAACACAGATTTTTTACTAATGCTACTTAGTATTTCTGAGCGTTTACTATGTGTTCTAAGTGATTTGTGTCCACTAGATGCAGTTCTCATTGCAACTTTATGATGTAGATATGTACTATTATAAAAAAGGAAGCCAAACAGGTTGACTAAAAGAATGAAAAGAAAAGGAAAGGAATTGGGTTATTTTTGTGTCTCCTGGATAAGCTCTCCTTTTGAGACACCTTTGCATTCCCCAGGAGCTGCTCTGGAATGTAAGAGGTCACAGGTTTTCCTTAATGTGATAATCAAAACAAAGAAAGAAACGAGCAACCCTACAGTGAATAATACCTAAACCCACCAATTGTATCATGTAAGCATTTATTTCCATGAGGCTCTCTGGCTCTCCCACCAGGTGCTGATGACAGAGATTAACCTGGGAGGAGTAGAGGGATTTCCCCACCCAGGTGTCACAGATGATATATTTCTGGACGGAACTTTTTTGGTCTATGTTTATGGTAAGAAAGGCAAGGGGCAACCGATGCATTCAGATGAAATGCAAATGAAAATGTTTGACTCCTTACAAAAGTTGTCAGATTTATAATGATGTGACCAGTTATCCTGAAGGATCATCAGGTCCAGACAGCACAGGACAGAGACTTTCCCTACCTCTCTTCATAGGGGTACTCGGGGCAGATGTCAGGTCGTCCCCAGTCCCTGTGGGTGGCTTCCTGAGGACTTGATTTCCTTCCTGCCTAACTGTTAGGGAAACATATTTCCTCAGAAGTAAATCCCCACCATAAACGTATATATGAGTTGAGCCTGTAAAGTTATGAGATGGATTTTCACTGCGGCTTGTGGAATCAGTTTCAAAAGCTAAGGAAACAGCAGAGCTGATTTAGGCTGCCAAGATGGATAAGTTTTAAGGGATAATTTATGTGATGCTGAGATATGTGCTAGTGTCGAGATGATGTAAATGAAGAGATTTTGGAAAGTATAAAGCACTATATAAATATATTCCTATTCAGGATGGTTAATAATCACTGTGTTATTATTCAGCACATTGACTGAGAATTCAATTATTTTATATAAGCTGTGTATTTCGGGTTAAATATTATCCAAGATGGCATTTTAGGAATTGATTTCTATTCCAACTAGAGTAGTCCTCTAGTTTTTATTATTTTAATATAATCGGCAGTGCATATCTGTGCTTAGCTGAGGAGTATGTATGTAGTGTTTCGTGCACCTTTTATCCAGAGATATTGCAATGTTTTATACTCAAGCTTTGCTGATTAATTAAGCCTTGTTTATGGATGTAAAATCACAGAAAAGTTGATGGCGCCATGTGAAATCACACAGCAAGGCAGAAGCAGAATGGTTAGGATGTAGCAGCCCTGACCCTCAAGTATGTACTCAGATCTCTTGAACATTCTCCCTCCTACTAATTTTTTTTTAAATATTGTATTTATACTTAAATAATGGCCTAGTGAAGAAACTCGGGGCTCAATTTTCAGTTTATAAATTTCTCAGCATAACTCCAAGTTGAGCCAGGAAACTATCATAGGCATTAACAGATTTAACAAATGGGAACCATGCTACTGTGCTCATTAATATATGGCTGAGAGTAAATGTAATCACAAATTTGCACACTTTTAGTTATCATTTCCTCAATTCTGTAATACCAGATATTGGTGTACTCATATTCTGGGAACACATATGTTTAAGTGTCATTCTGTTTTTTTAGCAATGATATTTCATGTCCAGCTGCCCAGATATTTCTTTAGGATATGTGTTCAGAATCCCAGAGAGTGAATTTCTGTGTAACTTTGAACATGAAAGTAAGACAACACTTGGAGTTGGTATCTGAGGAAGGTATCTTTAGGGAAGTGGCATCATTGGCTCTGGCTGCTAACATGCTATTACCGCTTGTGATGTTAAATGTTCTGGGCAGAAGAACTTTCAGATCACATCAACAACAGAACACATCAACTCCAGATAATAACAAGATTATTGATTTGTAAGTTGCTAAGAAATTTTATTTATAGTTATTTAGTTATTTATTTTTATGGCCAGCTGGTATGTTTTGTTATACTGTATAGATATGGTCTGCTGACAGTCAGTGTTTGCTCTACCTTCCTAAATGAGTATAAAAATTGCAGCATTCAAAATTAACATGGCCATTTCTATTTTTATATCTCATTATACATTTAGGAATAAAAACAATGAGATAGCAAAAACAATACAATAAAATAGCAACAACAAGAACAAGAACAACAAACAATAGACTGATGTCACTGACGGCTATTTGACAGGGAATGGGGTGGAGTAAGAACCTACCTGGCTGAATGAGGGTGATGTTAGATTGTTCCCATAAAATACTCAGAGAAAAGTTTTGGGGCTAATTAGGTAAACATACAAAAAACACTGGTTTCCAGAAACAAGTATCTCTTTATAGTACTGTGCTTTGAAGCACTCTACATTATGTTTGTCGCTGAGGAAGAGGAAGTTATTATACACCATATGTAAGTTTAAAATAACTTCAAACGTAAATACTGATGACACTATGAAACTAAACTGTAAAATAAGATAAAATTGTATGTATGTGTATATATTTATATACATATATACATTTTCGCTCTTGTGTTGCATCATCTTTTTGAAAATTTACCTTCTAAATCATACTGAAGAATAGAATATTTTGAGGTTGTGACTTAATATTTACTCTGCAAATTGACAAGTTATATTGGTTTTTAAAATGGAATATTCCATTTTCTTCATAATCATTTCACTTCAGGTGGCTAATATACAAGAGTATAAATGCCCATGTTTCAATCCTAAAAATACTGTTGCCTCAAATGAACTCTGAGGTATGCAAACATCTGTACTATGGATCAAAGATGCAAATGTTGGCATTGGCAGGCCTGACCTCAAAGTATTTGAAGTTTACCACAATTATATTTTTTAAGTGTTCACATCTCATGTATCACTTGCATTACAATCAATATTCTCCAAAAAAAAGTGTAGAAAATACTGAAATCGACTTTGGTTCCATGTACTGCTCTGAATTTTGGAAGCCCTGATTTGACCACCAAATGGCCAATATGTAGGATTATTACCCTTGAGAGCCGTTTCAAATGCCTTTTCACTTCCAGTACAATAAATGCTTACATGTCATACTTGATTCAGTGAAAGACCCAAATAAGGCTTTTCAGTTTTCAGCAGAGTGACATCAGCATAATAGTGTGATACTCTTTCTACTTCACTCTCAACCCTGTGGCTTGGAGGAGCAGAGTTTATCTGGACATCAGGCATGTGACACATGAGTATCTAATTTGCTCTACACTTACTTTACCACGCTAAGTGTGGTTTTTAAAAAAAATTAGTTTACACGTTAAACTGCTTTATCCAAAATAAAGTTGTACAGTGGAAAGAAAAAACTTCTTGAAAAAGATTTGAAATATTAAACAAAGAGCTTTTAATCAATTAAACTTGTTCATGTTCCCCCTGCTTCAAACACAAACATTAGGGTTATCTTGCTGCATGTTAGAGGAAAAGTATGCTACTGCTGAGATCAGCTCCTGAATTGAACATGAAAACTCAGATGCTGATCTTCCTACCGAAGTGGTCAATTCTGAAAGGAAAATAAAATCAAATGAGAGCAAAAATTAATCGAATAATTATTTGGACAAATATTAAAATGGAATTGATTTTTTGACTGAATTTTCAGATGGTTATAATGACAGGTTTCTTGATACAACCTCCGTTTCTGGTTTTTCAAAATATACTCTTGAGCACTATGGTTTTGTAAAAATCAGCATCTCACAGGAGGTGTAATTCCTTGCTCACCAAACAGGATGTGGGCAATATCTCAGGAAGCAGAGCTATCTAGAGGAGTGTGTTTTATAGAGGTGGTGATGGAGCATTGCTGGTCAACTGATGGCACTTCTCACCCTAGGGGTAGGACCTTAAATATTAGCTGGGGAATTTTATCAAATGCTCCACCTTTAAAGGATTTTTTGCCTTTCCAGAAAGACTTTTGAGAATAACACATTATCTTCCTTTTCACAAAAACCTGGGTGGGTTTAGAAAATATCTGTTCTTGCTAATGTTGGCTTTTTGCTTTTCAGAGCAAATTCCCTGTGGCAAAGATATTATCCAGATCTCTGAGTATGTGTGTCTTTACACACACGCACATCTTTTTTAAGTTTTCTCTTTTCCTCAAGTTCTAACAAATCAGAATATTTAATTGTTTAATTATATAGCTTATTTCCCCAAATCTTACAAAATACCATCTATTTCATCTTTGGAAATCTAATCTCTCTCATCTTAACCTATTTGTGAACATGTCTGTTTTGACTGGACCTGATGAGGAGAACCACAGACAAAAAACTCATTTCTTAAGTTGAAATTTTTTTTTTTTGCATGTTTGTAAATGTCAGGTGGTAGGAAAATGAAATCAAGTAGAGAAGTAGATGAAGTTTGGCTGGAAAGGTGTTTTGTCCTGTGTATTTATTTTAGTTGTAAGGAAGTGAAAAGGTGCCACTGACTCATTTAGTGCTCCTTAATGTTTGGGCTGACTTATTGGAGGGTTTTCCCTTGTTCTCACATTACACACGGTGCAGGCGCGTGTGCGCGCGCGCACACACACACACACACATACACACACACACACACAATAGATGTTCAGTTACTATTTATATATTATCATCTGCCAGGGTCTTTCAAATTTCTGTTTTGCATTAAAGACAAAGAATTCCTCTCTCTGACTGCTCTTTGAGGGTTTCCTGACACAAGAGCATAATTAACTCTTTACTGGCCTAATTTCTGCATTTTTAAAAAGTAGCCAGATATGACAAAAGTAGAACATTCAATCCACAGGGTGGCCATTAACTGCACTCCGTTACTGTGTATGTTCTCAATTCAGACCACAGTTACTGTCAGGGAATTGCACTGGAAGCTCCTTCTTGTAAGCAAACACGAATACTATTCATTAAAGAGCACTTTCAATAAAATGCAATCTATATTTTTTAATGAATATTTGAGAAAGAAAATACAATCTTGGGTTCAGAAACCTGCAATATGGTTATTATTCTTTTAATAACGTTGACTTTCTCATGTACGTGTACTGACAGGTGTAGGGAAGGAAGTAGAAATGAGACAGCGGGGCTTTAACTCAGAAGAAATGAAAAAGCCGAGCCACAGTAACCTAAGTCAGTGTTAAATAAGGATTTCATAGAATCGCCTATAGCAAACGCAGCTTCCTATGGGTTTTACTGATGTCCCTGAGATAGTAGATTCTACCTAAATCTTTCAAGCCCAGTTAAATACAGGAACATGGGGCACTTTGGAGACTGAAAAAAACCAAGAGGCCCATCTAAGACTGTCCCTTGCTCCAAGAATCTGCCACTCCAAGCCCAATTCTTCTTTTTCCTAATGTATTTTTAATTCTAGTGACTGCAATTTTCATATTTTCAGACTGTTGGTTCTGATAGAACACCTACTTGCAGTTTCTAGGAAATGATAGCAGTAATGTTTAATGCTCAAGAAAAATGTCTACAATTATTACCCTCTAATGAACTTTAAATATGATTCTGGACTAAAAAAACCGAAGACAAAAACAGATTGTGTGTGTGTGTGTGTGAGTGTGTAAGTACACACACACATCTTTGTAAAAAAAAAATGAGTTAGTAGTGGATTTATTAAATGGAAGAGCTGTTTGTTCTGGTAACACAGTCCGCAGTAGTCCCACCACATTGCCAGTTGTTTCAGAGAGCAAAGGCACAGACAGGCGTGTTGGTATACTGAGAGTGTTTCTTTGACAAAAAAAAATTCCAGGAATTTTGCTACTCAAACAAACCTTCCACTGAAAATTGAAATTGCGCTTCCAGAAAACAACTAAATTATGATTTTTAAAGAAAGTAAAAATAGATAAAAACAACCTATTAAAGGCTAATAAGCTGCAGAGGGGAAAAACTGCAACATCTTAATAAAGAAAAGGAAGCTGACTAATTTAGAGTTTCCTAAAGAAAATGACTCTTACTTAAAGGTCCAAATTCACAGTAGGTTAAATAGTTTAAAATCATAGTAGGCAAAATCCACTCCCCACGAAAGAAATTGAACACCAGTTATCGAAATTATTGTCAATATCCTGATAATAATTTTGAATCATGTTTTAACTAATAAGAAGATGGATAAATTTGAAGGAAATTCATTGAACATGAATCAGTATTTTTTTTTCCTCCCTTTTACGTTCAGTTTGGTTACCTGTGAGGACCGTGATTGGATTATACACTGATGGAATATTTGAGAATAAGGACCTGGTAAAAATGGCTTTCAGTATTTCCCAAAGCAGGTTGTTTCTCCTCTTGCCTATCACTGGCAAATGGAAAGGAAGAATTTAGAATTTCAGAGACAGCGCTTTGCTTGTGCGTGCCAGTCATGCATGGAGTGAAATGTGTTAACCTTTAAACAATTTGGGAGTGGATGCAGTTAATAGGTAGGACAGATAGTTACAAAGTCCTGATTAACTACAGAGCGCAGAGACATGTGGAAACTTGTCTGTGTTGAAAGGGAAGAGACAGCGGCGATTATTTACCGTTCTAGAGACCAGGTCCCAGGGAACAGAAGGAGGAAATTCTGAACAGCAACATTGCCCTCTTTTGGCAAAATAGTGCACAATGTGTTTACCTCACTCGCAGGTGAAAGCATTTCTTCAGGACACAGAAATTTTCCATATCAAGAAAAATGACACAAACTAAAACAAAGCCAAACACAGAGAGGGAAAGAGTTCACCTATATAACCAGAAGCTAGACACGATTCAAATACAGAGTAAAGAAACTTAAGGAAGAGGCTAATAAAGAAGCCTTTAGACGCAGTTGTTCTGTTGTCCAGTCTCAGTGACAAATTGTCTCTTTAACCCTTTGTTTATCCCTGACAGCTTCATGCCTTCTCTAGTGTAATCAGAATCATGTCGGACTCAGAATGTGAACAGATAAAACAGGAGCTCGCTCTTTTCAAGCCACCAGGGCTTAAACATGTGGGGAATCTGCAGGAGGATTGAAGTCACTGAATAGAGAGCCGAATCCAGCAGAAAAGACATCCACATCCCAGCAGTGTGTGCCTTGCGACTCTAACGAAGCCGGCAGTGAGTCAGGATAGTAAAGGAATGGACTTGATTACATCAGAAAAAGAAAAGACAACTGTCAGGAGGAGACATAACGTTAAACTAATTAGTTTTACTTACATTGTGGGTGCTAGTGTCACTCTTTAGATAATATTAATTTCAGGCTTGTCCTTTATATATTTTCCTCTCTGTTTTTCAGGTTAGAGTCCTTGTCTTGCTAGATCCTTGTTACAAGATTTTTAAAACGGGTTATCTCTGGAATTTAGGAATGTCTGGTAGAAATGCAGGTGTACTGAGCCAATTTAGAAATTTATGTATTTTTTACATAAATTTTTTCTCTCCCTGACTGGTGAAATTAATCACCATTCCTGCTAGTCCTATATGTATCACTTTTGCTAGCTTATAAGCTAAATAGTATTTAAAGAAAGGTACCTATGCTTTGAATGCTCACAGTCCTTTAGGGACTAGGACAAAGCAAGTTCTTCATCTTTCAACAGTTTGAGATAAAATTTACTTCATGAAAGGAATGAGAGCATCATGTTCCATTCTTTTTCATTTAACTAATTCTCACTAAATAAAATACCAACAAGGAGCAATGAGTTTCTTCGAGAGAAAATCTAATTGTGAAATAAATACAAACCTGAAGTTGGAGAGGTAGCTCACACCAATGCTTGCAAACTGATTTTTCTTTTCATTCTTGTGATTTGGAATATCTGGATTGTTATGTATATGTTAATTTATTGTCAAAGCTGCATTTGAAGGGAATTAGAGTTTAATCTTTAGATTTTCCTCATAGGATTCATTTGCAAAAAATGTTTAACTTAACATTGCTCAACATGAAAACTCTGAGAAATTATTTTGAGCTTTTTTGCAGTTAATTTAGAAAATCTTAAATCACTTAATTCTATTAGTGCTAAAAGTTTACTAATTGCTTTCATATAAATCATTATCTTTATAAAAACCCAGAGAGGTACTTCCACTTGGCAGGTGAGGAATTGGGAGATCAGACAGTTAATATGGCCATTTAAGGGTATGCAAACCCCAAATTCCGATTTTTAATTCTTGTGCTCTTTTCCTTATATATGAAATCACATAACTTATTTCCCTACCTGCTTTAAAAGCAAAGAGAGTGGAAAGCTAGGCCCCCAAAGCCTTGAAATAACATGAGGAACTTAAAACTGTATAGAAAAACATTTTAAAAGCGGAACAAAACTTGGGCCTTCCTGTTCATTCATATTAAGACAGATTTAAACCTGCAGCATTATCTGAGTGGAAGCCCATTTCATAGGGAACCCCGTTCCATAGGCAAAACCAGTTTTGTACTTCATCAGCTCCTCCTAAACATCAGGATGCTTCAAAGGGACAAGTTAAGCTGTCCGTTAATGTCCTCCTTCTGTCACAGTCAAATTGACATTTATCTCTCCCACATTCAGAGACAACTTACCACATTATAGGTATCAGGATTCATACCTGAGGCAAAGGAAAGTCATCTTCCAGTGGCAGTATTTGAGGTGCTCATGGGTGGCAAAAGCAATTGTATAGGTCTGACACCAAACACAAACAGCACTCCCAGGCACACCTTGCTAGTCAGCCTTGTTCTGTTAGACCATATTTTCACTGACTACCCCTTTGAACCTAAGGAATTTGCTTTCTACTACCTGTAGAAGAATACGTCCTTGTGCAAATTTCTCTTGGCCAAAGTATGCAAGGCCTTGTTGTGGTAAGAGAGCCCGTTCCCGATCATCATCCATGTCTTTCTGCATGAATGTGTTCATTGACCTTTGAGGCCAGCCACATAATTTTGTGTGTGTATGGGTTTGGGGGGTATGTCATTTCTTCCAGGGTTAAACAAGAAAAAAAATCAGCAAGGCTGCTGCTTTTTACATATGGAAAGAGAAAGAAACACACTTTTCCTGTCTGTGATGCTGACATAGACACACACTATAGATTTAGGGTAACTTGTGTGGTCGTTTCATTTTCATGTAGGAAGTAGAATTTAAGCAAGATTCAAGTGACATTTTCTAACATGATGCACAAGTTATAAATAATAATGGTTCCCAGCTTTTTTTTCTTATATCAAAATGAGCCCTAAATGATTTAAGCTGGTATTGCTACTGTAATTTAATCATTTGGTCAAAAATGAATGCTTATATTAGTGGCAAAAATCTGAAAAACATGTTTTCACCTTAAAAAAATTTCCTGTACATCTGGATCCTGGATGGAAAAACAAGAGGTATACATACGTCATTAATAGTTACTGTCCTAGGTTTCTTTCCAGAAACCTTTGCTATTAAGACAAAAATGTCTTATTAATATTCTAATTTGTTCTAATTCTTTAGCACCTCTTTTATTTCTTGATTTTTAAAATGTCTTCAGGCATTTCATAAGTAGCCACATGTTCTATGTATCTATTTTTTGTCATAGTCCTTCTTAAAGTTGGCTGTTTTCACATTTTCTGTGTGGCTTCTCACTAGTTTTTATTAGTATTAATTTGGTCTTCTGATTTAAGAGACCAGTTTGAATAACATTTTATACCAGGTGAAGAAAAATAAATGAACTTTCAAAAGTGAGCAGATGCTGCAAAATTGTTTAGGTTGGAGAATAATTTGCTTTATTTACATAGGAAGTTACAGACTTTTTGATGCTTAATGGATGGAACTGCAGTGGTTTTCAAACAGTGAACATAGACAGTCCCCTCATCTAGCTTAGTTATATTCTGAGTTCATTTGTAAGTCACTAGAATGCAGCAACAATATTATAACAGTTATTAGGAGCTCAGGCAAAACTCCCTCCTCTCCTCCCCGCCACTCCTGACACACAGTGTTGTTGAAACATTGTTTTACATTTTCAGAAAAAAATCTATGAAAATTATGGGTGTTTTCATACTAGTAATTAAACAACACAGGAAAATAACAAAATTGAAAAGGAATATTTTGGAAATGCCGGTGCTTGAGTAAAGCAAGTTTAATTAGAAGAGGACGAGGATGTAGGCGGGGACTGTTGTGGAAAATCTGAAGGGGACCCCTGGGCCCACTAAAGGGCTCTAGTGGTGCCGGGTGCCGGCTTGTGAGTGCGTCTAATTTCACTTCACAATTGGAGACTCTCCCTCGCCCTTTATTACAGGTGTATCATGAATGCTTATGGGCCATAACTGAGGCTGTTGTTTCTGTAGTCACAAATGGAAGAAATGGCTCAGGATTATTCTGAGGTAACTGTGCAGGAGACTGATGGGGGAGAAACAGAGGATTGTGCTTGGGAGGAAAAAGCAACATCAATGGTAGTGACCACAACTGCCACCCAGGGTTTCCTGAGGGGAAGTTCAGTTATAAATGGCCGCTGAGGGGCAAAGATGAGCAGGCAGCATGTCCCGTGCCCTGAAAGGAAGAGGTGTGTAGCTCAGACACATTGTCACCCTGGACAGGAACTTTCCCTAGAAAAAACTGGGGAAAGGGAAAGTTAAGGTAGCTGGGTGTGGGGAAAGTTAAGGTAGCTGGGTGTGTATAGTCTGAGTGAGGGATTCTTTGTCAGTACCTACAATTTGGAAATGTCTACTTTTAGCCTGGTTTTTTGTTTGTTTGTTTTTGTTTTGTTTTGTTTTTTAGGGAGCTGGAATGAATAGAATAAGCTCCCTATGTTTGTCATGCTGTGTTTTAAAAATTTGTGAGCTCAGCTACATATGTATGTATGAAACTGAGCTCACAAATTATCTGAAAATGCGTATATATGTAATAGAGAACTATTTTTGTCACTGTCTTCTGAGCTCACTCTTGAACTAAACAGCAGTAAATTAAGCATAGCTGAATTAGGTAAGAAAATTTGTCTTTTTTCCATCTTAACTACTCTGTGCAAATCAAAGATTTTGTTTCCGTGGGTTTTCAAAAAGGGCTCTAGTTGTACATTCTATCAGAATTTACTTTACATAAATTATGAAAAAAAATACACTGTATAATGTTCAAAGTCAAATTATTTTATAAAGAGTTTATAAGCTCTGTGTAAGAGAGAGAGAGAGAGAGAGTGTGTGTGTGTGTGTACACATATATAGAAACAAAACTGATCCTTAGAATGATGATGTGCATTTGAACAAAACCCTTAGTTGTAGATATACAAAGGCAGTAATCTTATTTTATTCTATTTCATCCATTGATCATTCTTGAAATATTAGAAATAATTTCCTATTAAAATATTGAACATTTTTGATGGCATGCTATGTGAAATGTACTATGAATAACTCTTCCCAGGAACCCTGTGAAATGGGTTTTATATAAATCCTACGTGTCAGATGAGAGAGCTGAGACTCAAGATGTTACATAATTTGCCGAAGATCACACCTACAGTAACTGGTGGAGGAATTTAAACACAAACCTGCTTTATTCAAAATCCAGTGTTCCTTACAATTATGTCAAATGCGCTTGAAAACAGACTCTAAAGCAGAGCCTAGTTAGCATGGAAAAAAGGACAAATTTTCTTACTTAAATTAGGTATGCTTACTTTGTCACTGCCTACTTCAATAGTGAGCTCTGAGCACAGTGGCCTCAAAGTGAAACAGTCCCATCCTCCATGGACTCACCTATCATTTTGCTCCTTTTGTGATGAGATGTCTTCCAGCTGACTCAGAAAACCAGCACCTCTGGTCAGAAGGAGAGCAAGTGAGAGAGCTCCTGGAGCGCTTTACACGGTCATTACCACAACTGAAAATAAGTCCGATTAATTTTATGGTGGCCACTTTCACCTTTCCACAGAGAAAAGACTGCATTTGTGTTAGATTAGAGACATTGTTGGTCAGTGGAGTTACATAGCATTGCATAGTAACCAAGCTTATTTTTAATGTTTGGTTTCTTTTATTCCTGATAAACCTTCAACTTACAATGACCTACTAGATATACATGTTTCCTTTGGTCCTTCCCAGGACCCTCCTCCTGTCTAAATAATGCATAGAAGTACAAAAAGACATAATCTCTTAATGGATAAGAGATTTTGAGGGGTGAGTCAGAAATAAACCAGAGATTTCAACAAACTGCTGAAAGGCAGAAAGCAGGTGAGCATGGGTGAATGGATGAAATGAGAAAGCTGTAGCCTAGAGCACACTACAGCAGAGCTATGGAGACACTGGAAGCCAGTTTTCACTCAGAGAAATTGGTGGAAAAACCTGGGCGTAGAGTTAGCATCTAATGGAGTGGGCTAGCCTGAGGTTCAGGGATGAAAACAGAGGACTAAGTTAAAAACCTTTATAAAGGCAAAATGCACCTCTGGCTCTATAGGTAGCCAACATTTACCTCCAGGCAGAAAACAGATAGGTCTTCTCTAAAGATACGGTGTAAAATGCCTGTAGAAAACCAAGTCTTTGGAGGCCGTGAAGCTCTTCTCATTCCTGAACTGAAGAAATTCCAAAAAGAGTCAGGTTCCTACCAGAAATAACCTGTTTTGCCCACTCCACATGGAGCTCCTGATTGGAATTCTCACCTAGAAGTGAGACTGATGGAGAAACAATGCTATGGACCTTATGACACAGGTAACCCACACCAGCTACCAATTTCTTCATTCTTAGGTATAAATCATCACTGGGAAGATGCATGCGATGAGGTGTAAACAAACAGAAAAATGAATACAGGAGAAAAGAGATTTTCAGGCAGCAGTAAGGGGTTTAATACACACAGATGCAATGCTACTCAAAGTCATCCTCAGCCTGGTTGCTGGTACCCAAGTATCAGAAGTAGGAACCTGATGCCAGAATCTAAAGCAGCTATGGCATTATGGCATTAAGCATCACACTCCTAGAGTTAGCTTCTTGTTTTTTCTCTCTTTCTTTTTTTTTTTTTCTTTTTGTATTTTCATTGCAAGAAGACAGAAGAGAACGCATTTACATTGTGATGCAAGGTCCTTAACTTATCACAGAATGGGATTTTTGAATACCACATGTAACTTTCTCAAAGAGATTTGAGAAAATACAGTATCTATGAAACAAATACAAAACCGAAGACATTATAAAGAGGAGGTAATTAGAGAATAAGAACAAGGATGTATTGACCAGCAGTTATTAAAAAAATGAAATATTTGAAGATAAACTCAGAAACATTCTCAAAGAGACATAGAAAGGCAAAGAGGCAAAAATTAAATAAATAAAAAAGAAGCCAACAACCCAGGAGGTCCAACACTTCACTAATAAATGTTCAGAAAAAATAAATAGTGAAAGAAGACAGAGGGAAATTATCTAAGATAAAAAAAGAAGAGAATTTTCTAAAGGTGGTAGAGAATAAGGTTTTTGATTACCTGATTGTTCAGTGGAATGAATTTTAAAAATCCAATTCACATGTGAACACATAACTTACAAATTTTAGGAAATAAATGGAAAATCTTTTAGAGGGAAAAGCAAGAAGGAACATAAATTATCCAAGTAGATTCTAGAATGCTAGAATGTTCTTAATGTTTTGAATATACTGAAAAATATATATACACACATATATAAACATGTAGACATATACATAAATATATTTAGTATACAGTTCTATAACCAATTAAACTTTTCATTACATGAGGACAGTATAAAGATACTTTCATACATGCAAGAATCCAGAAAGTTTATTTCACCTACCTCCCTTCCACAGAATGGTACTTAAAGATACTCTGCAGCAAAGCAAGTGTATCTTCTAAGAATGAGGAAGAGATCAACCCAGGAGTACGTAGAGTATGTCAGGTTTATCTCAATCGGGTAAAAAAGAGAAGTTTGAGAATAATAATTGTACACAACCCTATTAACAACCAATCAGAGCTACAACCAGAGAATAGAATATTCTGAGAAGAGGTTTCATGGAAAAGGGCAGCCTCAATAAGTTAGATGGTTTTATTAAGAACCTGAAAAAACTGTGGATACAAAAAAGACAAATAGTATTTTTTACAGAAGGAAATAAACTCTACAAGAAAATCATGATCAAAATACGAAACAACTGAAAGTATGATTATTTAAATCCATAGTTATAGCCTAAGAAATAGAATCCATTTTTGCTGTTTTTATTGTTGACATTAGGAATATTTTCCATCAAGTCTTCCAGAGGTCATAACAGTTGAACAAGAGAGAAAATTGTATTTCTAGCATACTGATTGGCTCAGCAGTGAAAAATCTTTTCATAGTCTTATAATATAATGCTTTATAGTGTTTCCCAGTTTGTAGAGTCAGTCCATGGCCAGAGTTTGGAAGATAACTTTTGCTTGTAGAACAGAATTTAAATGTTAACAATATGAAAACGGTAACAATGCAAGAGAAATAGAAAGAAGGATAGGGAAAGTGGGAGAAAAGTTAGAGGAAGAGGAACAAAGTAGTGAACAAAGTGGTATCATTAAAAGTGATGAATCAGACTACACGCTGTGGCAGTAAAGCATGTGTTTTGAAATACTTCCTTCTATTCAGACCATATAGCAATTCTTGACAGTGATTCCATGATCTGCTCCCAAAAACCCCTCTGAAAAAGTCTAGTCTCCCTGGACTTCAGTGGAGGTGGGAGTGATCTAATCATCCAGTTGCCACAATCATTCCTGTCCTGAAATGTGGTAAGCAGAATAATGCACTCACCCAAAGATGCCGATGTTCTAATCCCCAGCATATATGAATATGTTACCTTATGTGACAAAATGTAATTTGCAAATGTGATTAAGTTAAGAATATTGAGATAAGAAGATTATCCTGGATTATCCTATGGTCCCAGTGTAATCACAAGAGAGATTCCCTGTAAGAAGGAAGCAGGAGGGTGAGAGTCGAAGGAAGAGATTTGAAGATGCTACACTGCTGGCCTTTAAAAAAGGATGAAAGGGCCAAAGAATTCAGGTGGCCTTAGAAGCTGGAAGAATTAAGAAACAAAATTCTCCATTAGAATCTCCCAGAGAAACAGACTTGTTGACATCTTGATTTTATCATAGTAAGAGTCTTCTCTTCCAGACTTCTGACCTTTAGAACCATAACATAATAAATTTGTGTTGTTTTATGGCACTTAGTTTGTGGTAATTTGTTATAGCATCAATAGGAAACTAATACATAAGCCAGTTTACACAGCTCCTCAAGAGAATGGATTTCCACCATTTCTCTGTGCAAAGTTACTTTAAGGCCTTGTGGTCAAAATATGGTAGAGTCAGATGATATGGAAGGACAACTGTATTAAGTTTATCTACTCAGTATTTCTGAGTAGTGTTTCAATCCTGGACAAATGTTAGAAGCATCTGAGGTGCTCTGAAAATACTATAGTAGAACAGTTAAATAAGTCTGGGAAAGAGACTTGAGCATTAATGTTTTGTAGAAGGTCACTAGGTGGTTTTATTGCAAAGTCACAGTAGAAAATCAGTGGTCTACATTGAGTCAAGAAAGTCATTGGGAGACACAAGAGGTGGTACTATACACAAAACATCTGAAACATGCAGGACTAGTATAAGACCTTAGTAATAACCCACATTCTTCTCTTGTTCACCTCTTGTTCCGCCTCTAGGTAATATGTTTTTCCACTAGTCATTGCTATATGCTTTATTGTCATGAAATTCCTTCCCTATAATATAGTTATAAAAAATTGGAATCATTTGGTCAAAACATCCAAGAATACTGAATGGGCAATTCTAAAACCTTATCTCAACTTGATTAAGTCCTACTGACATCTCTTTTTTAACTCCTTATATTAGAAGAATGAAAATTATTCTCATAGTTTGTAGCCTTCTCTTCTTTGCCTGTGCGTTACATCCTATTAATATGTATTGTCTTTTTACAATGGTTCTGTTAGAGGAATGAGGTTCAAGCACAAAGAGACTAGAAGAAAGGTCATGTTTGAAATCAGGGACTAGAATGGGATATTCCTAACCTAGAGAGTGAATTGAATAGAGCTGTAGCAGATCACCAACTGAAAATAAGGCTTATAGAAATTGAACTGGATTTCTAATAAAAAGTAGAAAGAAGTTCAACCTTGCCTTTGAGGCCTGGATCATGCTACCTGCTAGCTCAAGTATCTGGATATGAAATATTCATAATTACTCTACAGGTTGGGAGTAACATAATTCCAACACAGATCATATTTTGGCAAGACAGAAATAAATGAAGATAGATAGAGCAAGAGTGAACAAAATCCCAATCAAGAAAAGCCTGTAAATTGTTGTTTAAAACTAATGCCAAAAAAAGTCAGCAAACAGAATTAAAATCAACTAATCAACTATGGGGAAATGAATTGAATGCAGACAAAATAAAAACCTAAGTTGAAAAAGACTTTACAAACATATTTAGAATCTCAAAAAGATAAAAGATTGAATTATATCTACTAAAGTAAAAAACCAAACTCTTAAGATTTGAAACAAAAACAATCATTAATTAATTAAAATAAACATTAAAATTAAAAAAAATCCTGGGCAGATAGGAAAAAACTAATTAGAAATACTGGAAATTAATTAAAAATTGATACTAAAAACCTTCAGAGAAAGACATAATATCCAGATAGATAGACATGAAGAGAGAATTCATGATCAGAAGACGGCACCAAGGATTTCATGCAGATTGCAACAGAGTGGCCAAAAGTTAAAAAACATATTCAAAAAGCAATTAAACATGGGTACAGATTGAGACGTTCCAAAGTGCATACAACAGTAAAGCCAAAAAGAATAGAGCAAGTGACTAGGAAGAAATATTGAAGATAATGTGGTGAGTCTTTTCAAGAACTGGAAAAAAATAATGTGCACAGGTCCTGAGCAAGACAGATAAAAATATCTATCTAGACATATTGTGATCAAACTGCAGAACATCTGTTATAAAAAAGAAAATTTTATCATCTATCAGAAAGGTTACAAATTACCTATAAAAGTAGCCTTCTCACCAGAAAAAATAGTTGCCAGAAAACATAGATAGTAACACTATTTTCAAAATACTGTTATTCCTAGAGATCAATAATTTCTAGACATCAGTTATTCCTGTAAATTAATGCAAGCCACACAGTTATTCAGGAGTGGGGACAAAATAAGTGCATTTTCAGATATACAAAAACAAATCACTCATATACGCTCCCAGAAGGAATTATTCTGGGCTGTGTTTCACAAGAAGAATATAAAGAGAGGCAAGAAATGATTACAAAAAACAATGTTCATTATAGAAATTGGAAAATTTTATCAATAAACTTAAGTAATTATTTTAAAAATAAATATATTCTTAAAAAGGAAAATTTAATTAAAATGTAAGACTATAATAGGAAGAAAGTGGGGTGGGGTTCAAATAAGCTTATTTTTTCATTTGAGCAAAAAAAAAAAAATACTATCTTGGAGTTTTTTGTAAAAATACACAGGTATTTCTGAAAGTGTATGGAAAAAGAAATGCAGGTTAAGACATTTTAATTAAACTCAGATATTTAACCAATGTAAAATTCGACCAAACTTAAATACCACTTGTTGAGAAAAGAGAAAATGGAAGGAGATAGTGCATGTGAGTCAAATAGATAATCCAAATAGACAGGGATTTATGAGATTCAAAGGGGCACACCTCCGTGGAATGTGGGAGTGCACTTTGTAAAAGGTGGGATGGAATTTTTGTATGAACTCTTCCCTGTTTTGTTATACTTTTTTTGATAAAAATTTTAAAAAAGAATCCAAGTTAATATAAAGTACTTGTGATAAATAATGATCCATTTGCTAAAACCCAGCAACACTTAACTGTCATTGATGTCAAAGGCATTTGTTTATTATAAAATTGTTCCACTATTAAATTGGGCAGCACTTGCTTTCATAAGATGTAGTTTGATATTATGAGTAACAGAATTGTTTCTCTTTAGTTTAAAGCTGCTTTTCCTGAAAACAGCTGGGTTTTTCTACAACTTTTCCTGAAAACAGCTGGGTTTTTCTACAACTAAGTATGGTTAAAATAACTCCTTCAGGCTAAGTAGGTCTTCCTATTAAATTTTACAAAAGGAGGAGGAAGACAAAATAAAACCACCCAGCTTTAGGAATGAGGTAAGTCCTTGAAGATGCCAGTGTTCTCTAACGGGGTTTTCAGACAAAGAACTCTGAACTTAAAAGACTCAGTGCCACCTAATTTTAAAAAATTCTCAAGAAAATAAAAAGAAGTTTTCCTAAATTTAGATTCTCTTTTGGGATTGGTCATAGAAGCTATTTGAAAATCTCTGGATTTCTTCACAGAAAAAAATTTAAAGCCATTTTACATACTTAGTTTTTTCTCATTTTTTAAAATGCTAAAGTAATGTTTCCTTAAGAATTTAGATGTTGCAGAAAATTAAAAGGAAGGGAAAAATTACCCATGGTTTCATCATACAGTTTCAATTTCTGTGGGTTTTATTGTTGTGTGTATAATCTTCCATGCTTATTCTTTTTAATCACCATGCATGGGATTTTGTTTGGTTGCTTTTGAAATTTCTTTTTACATAATTATAATCAAGCTGCATACAAAATTCTAGTCTTTTAAATTAAACATTTCAATAAACGGTTCATCCTCTTTAAGTCCTTTGGAGAACTACACACTTTATTTTTTGACATGTAGCCATTACATTTATTTGTTCAAAGAATATTTCCTGACATATGCCAGGCACTGATTGTCTTCAGTGTTAGATGGAGAAAAACAATTATCTCCCCTCATGGAGCTTACACCCCAATGGGGAGAAACTCACACTGAAGATAATAAATAGTAATTTTTAAACTACATTAGAAAGTGGTATGTACAATGGAAGATGTATACCTGATAAAGGAGATGAAGGGTGCTGGGCAAGGTTCCAATGTAGGTAGGAAAGGAAGGCCTCACTGAGAGATGACATTTCAGCGAAGACATGACATTGACAAGAGTGATGATCCATGTTGATTTCTGAAAGAAGGATGTCCATGCAGGGTGAGCAGCTAGTGCAAAGGCCTTGAGGTGGGAGCATGCCTGGAGTGAGCAAGAGGAACAAGGAAGCTAGAAAGATGGTCAAGGTGTAGAGGAGTAGAGGGCTTAGTGGTGTAATTGATGGGAGAGGGCAGGTCACGTAAGATTCAAAGCAGTAAGTCCTTGGACTCTTACTGTGAGGGAAATGGGGAGCCAAATTCATGGAAATTAGTTTCTGTGGAAATCTGAGCAAAATATTTAATATATAAAAAACTAAACTGGAGAAAATACCATATACTGTATTATAAAGAGGAAAATTTCAGGTCATTTCAGGAAGGACTAAATGACCTTTCAATCTTTTACTTCTAAAATTGGACTCTGTATAGTAGCATTCTATTCAGGAAAATGCTTTTGGAAGAAAAATGTAATATGATGGGCTTGTCACTGAGTTATGACACAGAAGGGTATTTAATCTGCCCTTGACTTAATCTTGAGACAGTGCCAGGGCATTCTGACTGTGGTCTCTGCCATGGAATTCTCTGCTCAGGTTGTCTTTTCATTTAAAATTAATTGAAAATATATCTATCTGCTGCTGTTTTCAACCACCTGAAAATTTCAAGTAGCCCACAGAGTGTTTTTGGACTTCTCTTGTCTTCCTGTGTATCATTCTGATGAGTGGATAGAGCAGTAAGATCAACTGGGTTTTGGTTTTGTCAGTAGGGAGGGAGTCATACAGTTCTTAGGTTGCTTTGCTTTTTATTGCATGAATGATATTTGGCATAAACAAATACATGTAAAGAACCCAAGTGAATATGTTAAGAGCAGTAAAAAGGATATCCATAATCCTTTCTCTTCTATCAGTGATATGATATTCACTAACTTGATATTTATTGAGTACTTTGTGTCTGGGGCTGTTTTAGGCACTGCAGACACAAAAACAAACAATATAGTTCCTACCTTCATAGAGTTTAAATTAGCAGGTCAGTGCAGTGTGTTAAGTGCTATGACAGTAGAAATAAAAGGTACTATAGGAGCGTATGTAGGGGAGCATCTCATTCAAGATTAGATGTGCAATGTTATTCAGAGCATGTTTCACATTCTTAGAGTACACATGCAGGCACACAAAAATCAGGCTTAGCATTTGCCTTTTAAAATACCTAAAATGGAATGTCCGCTGTGCAGTTTTTCCTAGTAAGCAGGCCTTTGTAACTGGAGTAATGGGTTCAGTCCTCATTCTAAAGAGATTATCAGGTGATGTCCTTGATAAAATAAAGTGAACATATATTTATTATTTCCACACACTTTACAGACTTTTGGATGGTCTCTTCCTTCATCTCATTAGAAACTGCCTACTCCTAGCAGAGTTCTAACCTGGGATATAATTGCCACAGATACTACCAAATTTTCAGCCATTTGAAGTCAAGCAAATAGCTGACTTTACCATCTTGGTTACTAGCAATTGCTACAGCAATGGTATTACATGTAAATGCCTAATGGGTAACAATCAAGAGCCATTTTGAATGGAAGCCTTCAAGTTCTGCAGGAAAAAAAAGTTAGCTGCCTCAAATAAACTGGGTGGACAAACTGGGATTAGGATTGTCAATACACATGTCACACCAGCAACAGAGGACAAGCCTCTGTTTTCCCGTTCCTTGGATGCACTTTAAAGATTAGATGTCAGTCCCACTGTTCTGTCCAGTACTGATGAAAGAAAAGTACTCATGGTGACTTTTAGTTGTCTAGTTAGCTTGCAGTTGCAACCTTCTACATTCTAATGTATAGCTTTCCTGTTTTAACAATCACTTTTTCTCCATGAAAATCAACAACTTTCCCTTGCGCTTTGTTGACAAGGAGTTGGGATTTTTGTTTCAGCAAACTCATAAAGTAGAAACATTAATTCCCATGCCCTGGAGGAGAGAGGAGGAATTAAATACCAAGATGAAGACCCAACCCTTGCCCTGCTAGAAGGAGTTAGACTAGGTCCATGCTTTGAATAGAAATCCCTCTATGTGCTACAAATAAATACAAAAAGTCTGCAAAATCTCCTAGCAGGAAGTGATGTCTAAGCCCTGAAGTACGAGAGGAGTTAGCACAGTGGGAGTGAATTTCAGGCAGACAACAGCTTGTGTTACATGAAGCTAGAGAGAAAATGGAACCAATAAAGAAA
This sequence comes from Camelus dromedarius, assembly GCF_036321535.1. NCBI lineage: Eukaryota > Metazoa > Chordata > Mammalia > Artiodactyla > Camelidae > Camelus > Camelus dromedarius. The sequence goes on from NC_087439.1 coordinate 34,931,175, forward strand.
TGAAGAGGTTCACATTCAGTATGAGTTGAGTGAAGGTTATGAGAGTACAATACGTACCAACACACTGAGAAGTGCTGCACAACCATTTTTAGAATCAATGGCTGATAAATGTGTAGGTTTGTCCTGGAGAGTTGCAACTTATTTGAATTCTGAGTATAAAAAGTTGATGATTTTCAAAAGCATTGGCAGAACCCTCTACAACCATTTTCTTAGAGAGAGAATGAGATCCAAATTTTAATTTTGGGACAGAATTTCAAGTCCCAGGATCTTAACTTTCATGGAATATCACTGTAAGTAAAAGATAAATCTGACTCTATAACCCTCCAAATGTATTTTGAAGGCATTTTATGTGAGTGAATCTACATACCAAAATGTTAAAGATGTGATTCTCTAAGAACAGTCTTCAGAGACACATTATTTAAAATAATAAGTTCTTGGCTTTATAATAAACAAAATATTTATAATACATTTTTTTCTAATATTTAGATGATACATTATTCTTCTTGGCTTTATTTTTCTCATATGTTACATTTTCTGGAATCATATTAATTTAGTCTTCATCTATTTTGAAATCATATACTAGGTCACCTCAAACTGACCCTTTTTTACTGAGAATATCATCTTAACATTTCTAGTGGAATACACATTCCAGACACTTGGTATCATTTCTATTTCTCTATCCTGTGCCCCTTGCTTGCCAGCAATATGTAAGTGTATGATAGTCACTTGAAATAAAGAACAATGCATTTGACATTAGGCTGGAGGGGTAGTGTCTCCATAATAAAAATATGTTTCTGACACATGGCTTTAGTTATTTTATATGGTGTTGTATGCTGGAAAGAATGTGAGCTCTAGAGACTCAGATCTAAGCCTGAAACTTAGCTCTTCCTTTAAGACTAAAAACTCAAAAATACTCATTGTCTTCTCCAAATCTCAGTTGTCTAATATGCAATGGGAGTAAGGCCATCACTCCAACATTGTTTTAAATATTAAAAATCTAGTGAATGTATACAAAGTGCCTCCAACATGGTTGAAACTTAATAAATGATAGTTGTGACTATACAATAATTATCACAGTATTTACACAAACCAGTAGTATTTATGGAGTTTGAGCAGAGAAGTTAGAAATCTTAAAGAAATCTTTTAAAGAGATATGTATTGCTTTCTTATGAATAATTTAAATGAAGAGCGAAACCATCAAGTCAAATATTATATATATATTTTTTATTGAGTTATAGTCAGTTTACAATGTTGTGTCAATTTCTGTTGTACAGCACAGTTCTTCAGTCATACATGAATATATATATATTCATTTTCATATTCTTTTTCACTGTGAGCTACTACAAGATATTGAATATATTTCCCTGTACTATACAGTGTAAACTTGTTTATCTATTTTATATATACCTGTCAGTATCTGCAAATCTTGAACTCTCAGTTTATCCCTTCCCACTCAACTCCCCTCTGGCAACCAGAAATCTGTATTCTATGTCTGTGAGTCTATTTCTGTTTTATATATAAGTTCATTTGTCTTTACTTTCTTTCTTTTTTTTTTTTTTTAGATTCCACAGATGAGTGATATCATATGGTATTTTCTTCCTCTTTCTGGTTTACTTCACTTACAATGACATTCTCCAGGGACATCCATGTTGCTGCAAATGGCGTTATGTTGTCATTTTTATGGCTGAGTAGTATTCCATTGTATAAATATATCACCACTTCTTTATCCAGTCATCTGTTGGTGGACATTTAGGTTGTTTCCATGTCTTGGCTATTATAAATAGTGCTGCTATGAACATTGGGGTGCAAATGTCTTTTTGAATTACGGTTCCTTCTGGATATATACCTAGGAGTGGGATTCCTGTGTCATATGGTAAGTCTGTTTTTAGTCTTTTGAGGAATCTCCATATTGTTTTCCACAATGGCTGCACCAAACTGCATTCCCACCAGCAGTGTAGGAGGGTCCCCTTTTCTCCACACCCTCTCCAGCATTTATCATTTGTGGACTTTTGAATGATGGCCATTCTGACTGGTGTTGAGGTGATACCTCATTGTAGTTTTGATTTGCATTTTTCTGATAATTAGTGATACTGAGCATTTTTTCATGTACCTGTTGGTCATTCGTATATCTTCACTGGAGAACTGTTTGTTTAGGTCTTCTGCCCATTTTTTGGATTGGGTTGTTTGTTTTTTTTGTTACTAAGTCATATAAGCTGTTTATACATTCTGGAAATCAAGCCCTTGTCAGTTTCATCTTCTGCAAATATTTTCTCCCATTCCATAGGTTGTCGTTTTGTTTTGCTTATGGTTTCCTTTGCTGTGCAAAAGCTTTTAAGTTTAATTAGGTCCCATTTGTTTATTTTTGCTTTTATTTCTATTGCTTGGGTAGACTGCCCTACGAGAACATCGCTGAGATGTATGTGAGATAATGTTTTGCCTATGTTTTCTTCTAGGAGGTTTATTGTGTCTTGTCTTATGTTTAAGTCTTTAATCCATTTTGAGTTTGTTTTTGTGTATGGTGTGAGGGAGTATTCTAACTTCATTGATTTACATGCTGCTGTCCAGTTTTCCCAGCACCATTTGCTGAAGAGGCTGTCTATTCCATTGTATGTTCTTGCCTCCTTTGTCAAAGATTGATTGACCAAAAGTTTGTGGGTTCATTTCTGGGCTCTCTATTCTGTTCCATTGATCCATATGTCTGTTTTGTACCAGTACCATGCTGTTTGATTGCTGTCACTCTGTAGTATTGTCTGAAGTCTGAGAGGGTCAAATATTGTATATTATAAAATAAAAATTCCAGTGCTTCTAATTATACATAAGTATTTGCTGGTATATCAAGGACAGAAGTTTAATTTGAAAGATTTTAATATTGCTATAAAACCTAAAATATAGTTTTATTGCTTCTTTGTTTCTGGAACTTTCTCCTTGTTACATTGTGTATTAAGCTTAGAAATGTCCTATAACTAAACTTTCACTTTCATTGATTAAAAATTTTATCATTTTTATAACTTGTAAATCATTAAGCATAACAAAAATGAATATACCCTGTTCTTGATATGATGAAGTTTATTCATTTCTAATAATATATAATGTTATTATAGTATATATAATATAAAGTGATAACTACATAATGAGTCATCAAAATTGTCAACCTAACCCCAATAGGATTACTGTGTCCTCCATCGTGAACTAGAAAGAAATTTGAATTCAGATTTAGATTCAGGACATTAATCTCTTAGAATTAATTTAAGAGTTATTTTGCAGTGTTGAGGAACATATTATGTCAAGAACTATGAGGAATAACCCCAAGTTTAAGAGGATAGCTTTTTCTTTAGATGAAATAATATTGATATGGCCTTGAAAATCAAGGAAATAGTCAAAGGCAAAGAATATGATTTGTCATGGACAAATACAAAGGAATGTCAAAGAACGGGGAAAACCTCTAATAAAATATAGGAAATACCAAAAAGTCTTCCAGATAAAGAACTGAAATTTATAAACCACAAAGCAAATTCTTTTGCTAAGTTTTTAAAAACTTTTCATTATGGTAAATTTCATACATTTACAAAAATAGACAGAATAATATAAGGAACCCCAGTGTACTCGTCACTCAGCTTTAATAATGATCAATTCTTACTCAATTTCTTTTATACCCCATTTACTCCCCCTTCTCTTTTCTAGATTACTTGGAAGCAAATCCTAGAGAGCATGTAATTTCACATGTAAAAATTCAGCATAAAAGGATACTTTTTGAAATGTAATCACAGTACCATATTTCATTTCACAATTAACAAAATATTAGCATCATCATGTAATCAATTAATATTCGAATGTTCCTACCTGTCTCATATAGATATATGTACATATGTATTTATATACAAATGCGTACATAAGTATGTATAATCAACCTGATTATACAGGATCTGAACAGTTATTGCCCTTTTTATTGCAGTTAGTTCCTTTGTTCTCTGACATTTAGGCCTAGAGCCTTGATAAGATGTAGACTTATTTTTGTGTGTGTGTGTAAGAATACTTCATAAATTGTGTTATATACTGTTATATACTTCTATCAGGAGGCATATACTCACTCTCTTGTTATCTGTCTCTATAACATTAGTAGTCATTGACAATCATTGCTTATATCAGAGGTCAGCAAACTATGGCCCATGGGTCAAAACTTCCTGCAGCTTATTTTTGTAAATAAAGTTTTGATGAACCACAGTCATGTCAGTTCACTTATGTATTGTTTATAGTATCTTGCAATGTATATATACAACTAAATATATACACACACACACACACAACTAAATAGTACACATTTTTAAATTATTTGGAATATTCCCGTTCTGTATTTTGTTACAAACTCAACTACAGATTTAAGTTTCCTATGTTGAGTCATTATCTTCACTGTCTCCTCGGATCACAGGTTTTACTCATAACTCTGGCCAGTCATCTAAAAGTCTTTGTTTTTCACTTCAGGTAGGACTAGGATAGAGAGTATTTGTGGTCTTTTGGTTCCCCTTCCCCCTTTCAGAAGAAACATCTTCCATGGCATAAGCAGTTCACCATTGAGCAGATATTAATACAGTGATTCCTTGGAGTATGTCTTTTTCCTATGCTGGGATAGCCAGCCATACTGGATAGTGTCGCTCTATATGAACATAGGTCTCAAGTTAGAAATAAAGAGAAAACATGGGTATATATGGAGATAATCTTGCATTCTTTCTTAACTGAATAATTGGCATTCTAGAGTCATATTCTGTTGCTCTGTGCTACCATTTTTTAAAATGTAGAAATGTGGGGAATAGACTGCTTTAAACATCTTAGAAACAATGAAAACCCATATGATTTACAGTAGTAACAAGGGAATTGGAATACCTGATGGACCCAATGGTCTTAAGTACTGCCCCAAATAACTTTTATTTCTCATGGTCAGTATCATAGTCAGTACAACATTTAGGTAAGATTTTGCATATGAAAATCTTAATTCTTAGAAGTGAAATAAAATATGTCAGTGTCAAGGTAGAATAAGAAAATGGCTATTTAACAGCACTACGCATGCCAATAAATCATGGAGAATCTCTCTCTCCCTCACTCACTCTCCCTAGTGGGTTAAATACAGTTTGTCACATTCAGAGAATGTTGTATACCATAGGAATAATCAGAACATATTGTTAGCTCCAATTTTCCATCATTTATTTTTCAGTGCCAAACAAAATAAACCTCACCACACAGTTCAGTCATGGGTAGAGAGAGAATTAGCCTCTTAAGGGGAGCTGCTGTTTTAAGAAGCGGTTCTTAGAAGTAGAAGATGGGAGGAAACACTGCTCATATTAATGCACAATTGTTCATTGTGCTTACTAATGCTATACAGAAAAGCCTCTTTAAAAAGTTTTCATTACTACGTATTTTGCATAATGCCCATATTAAAAATCAATGTACTATTTGCCTCTGAAAATACTGCAGCTGATCTGTAAGTCAGTTTGAAAGAAAACTGAACTCAGTAGACAAAGACTGATTCTTAATCCATCTGACATGTCATGCCAACAAATGGGCTTTTTGTGCACTTAATCAGTGTCAAGACAGTCCTCAGCACCGACTCAGCTCTGAAAGCTCTTCTCACACTTAATCCTTCAACTTGTATATGTTGTAGAGACATTCAGATTAGGCATGATAATACACATGATTTACATGGTTTTGTCAATTCTTGGCATTTGTCACACATCAAAATCACATAGGGTGAATTTCTCTCCTATTACCACCTGAACTACTAAAAGAGTAAATTGCAAAGATAATGCTTCTAATTGCTATGCAGAACTATTTGTTGTTAAGTTGATGTTAGAATTTTTATTAAAAGAGGTTTTAATAAACCCATTAGTAAAATTTTATAGTAATGAGGTCCTCATGAATAGATGTTTGCATATGGATTGTTTTCTTTTTGACTGCTAAATATATGCAAATTAACACAGAGGGTTTTGTGACTTAAGGTCGAATAAGCGTTTGCTTTATTCTATGGACCTTTTTGAAACCATGTAAAATTAAAGTCGTTTGGTGAATACATACATGTGAACAAATACATTTTATTTAAAATTCAGCACAATGCCTGTGTATTTCAGATTAAAATAAAACTGGCATAAAACTGAAGAGAGTACCTTTATTAGTTTTAAGTATATATTGACTTGTGTGTCTCTAAAATTGACCTGACAACTTTGTTACTGGATTAAAATTGAGGATATATTTTTCTCTCCTTCAGAGAGAAAGACACCTATAATACAAAAAGAACAAAGGAGCCTTTCTTTGTTCAATGGAGAAAGGATGACAGGAACAAATGAAAGGTTAATTCTAGGCTATGAAACATAACCGAAGTATCCAGAGAAGCTAATGTAATTCCTACAATACTGCTATAACTGATAGAAGAGTTCAAGCATGTGATAGGATATGAAATAAATGTATATGAGTTAAAATTAGGACCCTCTAATTAAACTAATTACTTTCAAATACTTTCTTACTAGTCATGGCATCATTGATAAAGTTAACTTCTGTGCTTCAGTTTCCTCTGTAAAATGGAGCTAACACTAGAAATTGCTTCCCAAGATTGGGAGCTCTCTAACGTGTTAACACGTTAGGAACTTAGTATGGAAGGTGGACGTGTGCGTGAAAAGATGAAGAATGTTGGGCTAGATAGAAACTATAAATAAAAGGCAAGTGAAATGCCAGAAATGAAAAGTACAATACCAGAGATAAGGCAAGTCTTTTCAAAGTATACAGTAAACTGCTAAATGTGATTCACAAACATCTAAACTGATGAAAATCAAATACAGTGAACATTTAATTGTACTGGGATTTTTAATATACCCTTTTGCATATTTCAACAAGAGAGACATTTTACAAGGTTATTCTCTTTCTAAGAAGTGTTCCCTCTTTCAGACTTTTGATTCAAATGCCAGATGCTTAAACTCCTCTTTCCTGTGTATCATCCCTAAAGTTGCTTTGCCAGCTTCTGAACATTACTTTCCTTTTGTCTTCTGAAATGTCTAACCATAGCCAGCTTTGCAGGGCATACCAAAGGCAAGCGAGTCTTTGACAGCCAGTTGGTCTGGCATCTGACTTTAGCACTGCTAACTACCTAATTGCTAAGTGCTACCAATTCAGATACTGTATATCGTTCATGGACTCTGGTGACCATTTTATTTACTTTTTATTTTTAAAGGAAAGCAAGAGGAAGTATTTCATAGAATATCAGCTATAAGGAAACATAAAGTTGGCTATATAAATGAACTGACTTCAGATATATACACATGAATATCCATATATACGCATGGATATTTATGTTAGAAAGTAAATTTTAGGAAATAAAAGTTGTTGACTATTGAATTAGTAAAGATACTGGAATTTTTTTAGATGTTATAAATTTAAACTTTTTGATACTTAGGCTGGACTTGTTCAAATTTGCTTGGAGAAAAGGACTAGGATTAGATTTATTCTCAAAGTATGGCATCTAACAGTGAAATAGTAAAGAAACTGCTGTGCACAGAGGGAAGTCACAGAGGAATGGGAAGACTACAATCTAATATTACAGATTGAAAAATAAAAAGAGATTTAAAAATATATAATATACACATAGAGATTTATTTGCCAAAATTCCTTCTGCACACTTGGACCTAAGTGTACACTAAGTAACTCTCAAGGTGTAAGTTTAAGGATAGGCATATACAGTAAAGCTTGCCTAAACAGCTTCTGTGGAGCCTGGTGGCACATGATTGACAGGCAGTGACAGGACGTAGTTGAGTGGAACAGACTGGTTTGCACTGACTGAGTGTGAACATGGAGGCCTGTGGGAAGGTTTACTTGATTTGATCACACATGAGCGGGTGTTTCTGGAGGATGAGGACAGTCTGATAAGGAAACGTTCAGTCTGAAGACTGGAATAAGGGCTTTGAAACTAGAAGCTTTCCTTTTTGAATTGTAGAGACAAAGTATGAGATTTAAACACAGCGCCTCTGTTTAATGAAAAAGAAAGAAAGCAAGAAAGAGAAAGGGAAGAAAGATATTAGTAAAAATGGTCAACTCCATGACTTGGGAGTAGACTGGGACGTATTCTCTACCATGTGTAATTTTCCTCACCCTTGGAGCAGCTCATATGAAGTTTAGGTTTAGTCTGACCTAGAAGTAAAAGGATGAACCAGATACCCATCCCTGTGGTAGCTGTGACTGATTCTGTCTGCACTGTTCTTAAGGAAAATCATGAAGAGTTTAGAGATTTCTACTGTCTGTATATTTTGAGATCCTGACTTTTCCATCTTTAGTTACATGAGAACACCCCTAATAAATAGAATTATATTTTAATCACCCTCTGAAATAGCCACTTGCTCATACAAGAAACTCACATGGCTTATTGCACTAGTTAATTGTGGCTTCACTGTCAGTATACTTCCCAGAATGCGTATGTTTTCTGCAGATGGGAAAATAGGATTTCTTTCGAAAACATTGCCCTGTGTTCTCAGTGGTATATTTGGGCAAAGGCAAATGTCATAACCCAAAGGTCTCCAACAAAAGTATGCACTGCTTAGAGACACTGCCATTGAAGAAATATGGCACTGTGGACTGCCAAGAAAATATTCAGCATCCAAGTCTGAGTGAGAATTGTTTTATTTCATCGTGTATGAAACATGCCTGTCAGAAGCCTTTCAGTGCATGCATACATTTCACTGTGAAAACAAACTCTCATGCCTTTCTACTACTACTTCCTTTTGGGGGAAAAAAAAAAAACCCAGAAGAAATAATTAACTAGTAGAATAAAAATAGTATAACTGTAAATCTTGTACAGAATGAATCTTATTCATTCATTATTCAGCAATTATTTATGGAGAAAATAAAAGCTGTATTAGATTCCATGAAACTGCAGAGAATTTTAAGACCCAGAAATTAGAATATAGGTTAAGATATATGACACAGAGGGAAATTTGGAAAGCAAATGGAGCCAGAAATCCCTTTGTTATATAGACTTTATTTTTTTTACATCATTGCTTAATTTGTACAAAGAAATGGGTGAGGTTTTAACAAGTGTCTATTAGCTTATTTAACATTAGCAGGTATAAAAAGAGGCCAACCCCCTGCCCGCACTGATATCTCTTTGGCTCAAAAAAATAAGTTTATTGTTCACTTACTTCACAATCCCATGCAGGTCGGGCAGCTCTGATTGATAGGTTTTGCTAAAATAAGAAATATGGATAATAAAATACAGTATCAGCTCTCATATAAGCATAGTCACTTGGCAAAATTCTAACCATTATTAAATCTAATTCTCTCCCCTTAATAATTCCTGGCAGTCATACTATATTTCTCTGGTCTGTTGACTTTTCCAGATGATTATTTCAAACCTACTTTTCTCCCCTCAGATTAGCACATACTACCTTTTCACCTATGCTCATTCTCAGCTGATGACCTGGTTTTTATTGGACCAAGGAAATTTAAGCAACCAGAAGACGACTTCTACCAACTCCCACCACCACGATTACTCACCTCTGGTGTCTGTCTCCACCTAGGCTGTCCTCCTACCCTTACTGGGGATGGACTGTCCACGTTCCTGTCTAAGATCAGTCCCTCAGTTCTGCACTGGCTCTTCCCTACTCCTTGAGGATACCACCCCAGCAATCCTTCCCTTTCTCTTCTATTTCATTTATTTCTTACTCTCTACTGGATACTATCTATCAGAAATATGGTTTTATTTCTTTAATCTTAAAAAAGAACTTCTTACCCCAATTATATCATCTGTTATCCCATTTCTTTGCTTCCTTTAATAGAGAAATTCCTCAAATCAGTGTACACACTATCTCTAATTCTTCTCTTCCTGTTTTTGCTTAAACCAACTCTAATCAAGTCTTGTATACATTCCAAACCATTATTAATTATTAATCTCATGGTCAGTTCTCTGCATCTTACTTTATGTATCAGCAGCATTTAACACAGTTAATCACAGTCTCATTTTGAAACACTTTTTAAAAATCATCTTCCTGGACAGTAAGATCATGCTGCTACCCTGCCCAAGTCCCGTTAGCAGTTCCCATTTCACTCAGAGTGAAAGCCGAGTTCTTACAAGGCCAGGATGCTAGACAGCTCATACTTGATCTTTTTGTTTCACTGTAAAATATACGTATCATCATTTTTATTCTCCTAATGCACTTTCAACACTGTTCTTCCTGACTTTCTTAATTCTATCAATTATTTTGTCTCCAAAGTTTTTTTCTATTTTGTACTCCATATACACATTTACCCAGCCTCACTGAATTTTGTTTGCAATGTCTTTTTAAGTGCAAAACACCATATTGTGCTTTTCCTAAAAAATATGAGTAATTCTCTCCCTAGGTAGAATACTACCTTACTTCTCTTCTGTATGAATTACTCCAGCAGTAGTCACCCCCCCCCCCTTTTTTTTGGTTGGTGATTCTCATTAACATTTTTTAGCTACTGTATTTGACTTTTTGTTGTTGTTATTATTGAACTATAGTCAGTTTATAATGTATCAGTTTCTGGTCTACAGCATAATACTTTAGTCATGCATATACATACATATATTCATTTTCATATTCTTTTTCATTATAGATTACTACAAGATATTGAATATAGTTCCCTGTGCTAAAAAGAAAAAATTTGTTGTTTATCTATTTTATATATAGTAGTTAGTATTTGCAAATCTCAAACTCCCAATTTATCTGTTCCCCACCCACTTTATTCCCAGTAACCATAAGTTTGTTTACTATGTGAGTCTATTTCTGTTTTGTAGATAAGTTCATTTGTGTCGTCGTCTTTTTTTTTTTAAGATTCCACATATAAGTGATATCATACGGTATTTTTCTTTCTCTTTCTGGCTTACTTCACTTAGAATGACAATCTCCAGGTCCATCTATGTTGCTGCAGATGGCATTATTTTATTCTTTTTTTGGTTGAGTAGTATTCCGTTGTGTAATATACCATAGCTTCATGCTTCTGTGAACATTGGGGTGCTTGTATCTTTTCAAATTAAAGTTCCCTCCGAATGTATGTCCAGGAGTGGGATTGCTGAGTTATATGGTAAGTCTGTTTTTAGTCTTTTGAGGAATCTCCATAGTTTTCCATAATGGCTGCACCAAACTGCATTTCCATCAGCAGTGTAGGAGGGTTCCCTTTTCTCCACAGCCTCTCCAGCATTCATCATTTGTGGACTTTTGAATGATGGCCATTCTGATTGGTGACGTGATACCTCATTGTAGTTTTGATTTGCGTTTCTCTGATAATTAGTGATGTTGAGCATTTTTTCGTGTGCCTATTGGGCATTTGTATGTCTTCATTGGAGTATTGCTTGTTTAGGTCTTCTGCCCATTTTTAGATTGATTTGTTTGTTTGTTTGTTTGTTTTGTATGAGCTGTTTTTATATTCTGGAAATTAAGCCCTTGTTAGTCTCATCATTTGCAAATATTTTCTCCTATTCCATAGGTTGTCGTTTTGTTTTGCTTATGGTTTCCTTTGCTCTGCAAAAGCTTATAAGTTTAATTAGGTTCCATTTATTTATTTTTGCTTTTATTTCTATTGCCTAGGTATATTGCCCTAGGAGAACATTGCTAAAATTTATGTCAGAGGATGTTTTGCATATGTTTTCTTATAGGAGGCTTATAGTGTCTTATGTTTAAGTCTTTAAGCCATTTTAAGTTTATTTTTGTGTATGGTGTGAGGGAGTAGTAATCACCTTTTAAATTAACCATTTTATCTCCATGTGAATTGTATGTCTTATTTTTTTCTCTGTATTAATGAAGATACTATGGCATTTTAGAGTAAGATGGAAATGTCCTTCTCCCTATGGAATAGTAGCCACACAAATAATTTGACATGTAAACAAACGATTACACTTTTGTTTAACAAATCCTAAAGAAATATCAAAGGTACTCAGGAGCATAGGGAAAAGCGCATGTCCCTGGGCTGGGCTGGGGAGAGAGGAGCTAAGGCGTGCTTCCTCTGGAGAGGGATGTTGAAAGTGATTCCTGAAGCATGAGGAGGAGTTGGTCAGTGATGGCTGAATTCTTGGGCATGGTTGAGGACTCCAAATGATTAAATTTGTGTTAAATGAAAATCTAGGGTTAAGAATTGAATTCCTGCCATGTGAAACTGGCCAAAGTTTCCTGGGTTTGGAGAATTACTATTCTTTATTGAAACCACGGTGACATTTAAACATTTTTTGTGAAAATCCTTTAAAACAACAATGAATAATAAATATATTTTAGCAATTAGGATTACAAAAATATAGACTCTGATAGTATAACTGAATTTAGGTAGAGAGGTTGCAGAACGAATTTAGCCTTATTTGAACATAGCTGTGAAATGTCAGAGTTTCAGGAATATCGATTTTATACCATGTACTATAAAAAGAGGATAACTCATGACATGATAAGGAGTAGCAACTATTCTGTTGAAATCTAATGTTACTTATGATCAGTTCAACACATATTTTAAAGCACATTATGCAATACATTAAAAATAATGATTTTGAGACAAATTAAGCCATAACAGTCTCAAATCAGTTTGCCCACACAGTTAATATGTTGATTAATGTCCTGTTAGGCCTGAGACACTCATTTTTATCTCATTATTCAACCCAGTGTTTTCCCATAGCTATTGAATAAAAATGTAATTATTGCTCTAAATTATGTTATTATTAACTTTCACATGGTGTTTCTTGATAAACAGCAGCACAAAATAAATGATTATGAGGAGCAAGAAAGTCAGAATAAAAACCACAGAAGTATGTGGAACCCTTCAGTATATGTAGTACTGGAAAGAAGAGAGGGTAGTGTTTTTCCTTTCAGAATTACAATCGAGACTGTCATATTAAACGTTTTAAGTATTGATGTCGCACAGCCTGCATTTGTCAAATAAAATGCAGCTGACAGTAATTCCAAATACTGAATTTTGTTCTAAAAATCTGTGAATATAGGCAAAATCTCTTCTGCCCATATTTATGGATTCTTGACAGCATGATCAACACAAAGGTCATTCACCCCAATATTGCCATATTTTCTTCTAATATCTGAAGTTTCAAAAGGAGCATTTTTTGGTGACCTTTACCTAAAACAAACACGACTTCAGAAAGAGAGCTCTGGGATCAGATCTGCACCTGTGTACTTAAATGGAATACTTTCTTCTTATATCTTGTCAGAGATATTATACAATGCAGAATCACAAAGCATTTTGGAATTCTCTAAAGATAATGTATCAATCCTCCGCTTGAGTTTTATAACGAAGATGGACCTTTTCAGAGTTATGCTTTTGACATTATTGTTATGCAAAATGGCATTTTCATGCATTAATCCCCACAAGAACACTGAGTGCTACCCAGTAATGTTATCACATTCAATAAAAGAGATTGCACCAGAGTTTGATGGCTGCAGTTTCTTTGGCTTGATTATTAAAAAGGATAAAGTGTTAAAGCATTTCCATTTATATAGAAATGCCTGTATTTTAAGCAATCCTAACAATATGCCAAGAAGCTAATAGTCTGATAAATAAGCATCAGTGTTGAAATTCCATAGCAGGTGAGGCTCAAGGCCAGAAGGATAGCAGGGTTTAACAGAGAAAAATACTCAATCTTCGCTGAATCAGTGTCCAGAGACTCAGCAAAGCACCATTGACAGCTATGTCGAAGATGTAGAATCATGTCAGCGAAACTGGAGAAGAGCTTGAGTCTCAGAAGGGATATTTTATTTTATTTTATTTTATTTTATTTTATTTTATTTTATATATCATGTTAATTTAACACAAAGATCAGAGAGGTTGTGTAACTTGCCCAAGATCATGCAACTAGTTGGTGGTAGAGTCTATTCAAAAGACTGTGTGCAGAAAGATAGAGGCATCAGGCATAGGAGGCCACATTGTTCATCAGCAGCCTGCTCCAGCAGTCAGAGCTTAATGATACAGACAAAGATTCAGGATGAAGTAGATAACAAAAGACATAGTATGAGAGATCAAAATAAATATGATTCTGTGGTTAAAGTAACCGTAAGCTGTATCCTAGGTCTTCTGTTCTGGCATAGTTATTAACAGCCCTCATTTTGTTCTCAAAATTTTCCTGAGCTCGACTCTGAATTACATAGTTGTGTATAATTATATAGTTGTAGTGGAAATAGCATGGAAGCTGAAGTATGAGTTCTGCCTCAAGTGTTTATTAGTTATATGATCTTGTCCGAGAAAACAAACTCCATGCTCTACAATAACAGTAGGAGTTGAGGTTGGACTCCGTTATCAGGGACCCCACAGCATCCAAGGTCTCCTTGCCTCCCTCAGCTCTACTGAAGGAATTCTAAAAGGATTCTTTTCCTGCAGCAGCAACACTGTTGATCTGTGTCTTAATATCTGGTCACCTGATAGGTAATCCTGTGTTCCCTAGCCATGCTTCACCATAAACCTTTTTGAGCCCAAAGGTTGAGGATGGTCTCTCATAGCCTCACACCAGCTCCCTTTTCCATTCCTGTTTACATATGGCCACTGACTCCCTAAACCTTGGCTTGAGACCATGGCTGACCCCCTGCTTTGTACATGTACCACCACTTTAAAGTTAGTGCTCTGCCTGTATGCTCTGTCAACACCTCCTTCTCGACTCTGTTCCTTCTCTGTAACATGAAATAAATTCCCAGTACTTTTGTTGATATGGTGCCTTTTGAAAATTAGATTTGAGTCAGCTTAAAGTGGAACTGATCCCAATGAGGAAACATAGTGTGAGAGGCAGAGAGCACTCATCAAGGAACTTGGTCTCTGAGAGCCTGACCCTGTCACCAAGCCGGTGCATGACGTGGCAGAGGACACAAGCCCTCTGGTCCCCAAATGAGAGAGCTGAGCTACATTATAATTTCTTAAATATGATAAGTTTATATCTCTTGTACTTCTATAGTCATAGGGCATCACTGGGAGTTACCACCAGCCATCACCCTGAACTGGACTGAACCCCACAGGTGATTTCAGTGTTACATAAGAAAGAAATACACACTTAGGGTGAAGCAGATTTTCCCAAAGTAGTTCTACCTACATACTCTCATGGGATTTCACAGCAAGAACATTCAACCTTGCTTCTCTCTGTTAGAATCAACTTACTGGATAATGGGACAGGATGTGTCATATCAATAACATGCTTTGTACTTCATCATTAGATCTCACCAAGATTAAGAGCACAGAAAACAACTTTGGTATAAGGTTCTCGGTGAATCTTTGGTAACTTTGTCTTATTCTGTTTCTCCCATCTGTGTTGCGAATAACACTCAACTTTCCACAACTACATTGAATGAAGTATAAATTCTTTAAAAAATTATTTTTAGGATTTAAAGTTTGAAGAAGTAAATCAGTTAGTATTCTCCAGTTAGCGCAAAGTAGTCTTCAGAGCCTCTTGGGTAATTTCCCCACTTCTAAAAAGCCGAAGAAAACTACAGGTATTACCCAGAATGAAGAACATCTTTCTGAAAGCATATTGTCCTATTATCTGCCCAGTTTTTGAATAAAATTGTTCAGCTATGTGATGGGGAAAGAAAATTGAAAATTAACGTTATAAAAAATAAGAAATGAGATGATATATAAAGAAATATTTTATGACTTTAATTTTGTATTACTTAAGAACATCCCTATGCTCACATAATCGAAGTAAGCATAGAACTTACACTTCTTTTGATGCCTATTATGTTTGAAATTAGTCTAGCTTTAATGTTACATATCCTTAAAATTAATATACAAGCTACTGAAACATGTGAACAGTGCTGGGAGAAAGTTGAATTATCTGAAGTCCATTATTGAAAGAGTAGTCTTTTGGCTTACTCTTTTTTATTCACCCAGAGTTGTCATGTAGTTAAATACCAATCTCCCTTATTACATACAATTTGACTTAATACTTGGACTTTTTGCATGTACTAAAAAGGCTTATCTCTTGTTTGTGTCAGGACTGTGGACATAAGTGTCAAGAAAAGAGACTCTTTTCTTTTGAAATGTGCTTCTGATCATAAGCATCTTGATTAACTTAAGGGTAATTATCTTCACATTGATATTTGAAATCTAGTCAAAATAACTTCAGGAAGAATTAGTTTTCACTTTCATTCTTCAGTTGTCCAAGACCTGGAAAGAGATTCTCAAAGACCTATTCAGTCATGCTGCTAAAAAAAAAAAAAAAAATTCCAGAAGACTTTGAACTGTTTTAAAAAAAAATCAAATCCATTCTCAGATGAAAAATTTCAATCCTTGAGGAAATCTAAAGAATAAAGTACAGACCTGGGAGTAATAAAACAACAGAAATGATAATACTCATTTCAATGCTTATTTTTTTCATTTTAATGCCAGCTTGCTTTATAACCTACATCTACTTATTTAAAGGATTTCCATACACATAGTCAAATGTCTTGCTTTCTTTCCATGTGTACCTGGAAATCCAGATAACCTGGAGCAGGAGTTTACAAACATAGCTACACATCAGAATTCATGAAAACATTAAAAAAAAGATTTTAGAGACCCATCCCATATTTATAGATTCATAAGTCCAATGCCAATTTTAGGTCAAACATTTACAAGTCACTCTCTAGAATATCCCTAATGGGATTATTTTTATACTTGAATGCATTTAAAAATCAAATCATGTTTTTCACATCTAATAATAATTCTCTTTATATTCTCCTGTCTAATCAAAGATACCACTGATCCCTTGGTTTAGAAACTTCTTAAATCGGTACCCTATCTTTTCATCGTCTCTTTCTAACTGACCTTGAAATCTAAATCATTATAACTTATTGAATGTTTTATATTTCTACAGTCATGAGTAGTCTGCTTCTGTTTAAAACAAGCCACAAACCAAACTAACCAAACAAAAAATATTACATAAGGTCCATAGTGACACTGAATCCCAAGATTCTGGTCAGAAATTAGGAGAAACATAGGAAGTTCTGTTGAGTAGATACAGAGATCTAGTTCAAAGCAACAAGGCTATCTTTAATATTGCAAAATAGATGCCTGGGGGCAGCCAGAAACCTGTCAGTTTCCTCACACATACACACACATGTGTGCACAAAGATGGCACAAAGTTCTCCAGCCATAACTGCCGATGGCCCTTGCTCCATCTTTGTGTTCCCACACTTAGCTGCACCATTGAGCTAGCAACAAGCATTTAAATGTCAGCTGTAAAAAGTTTATGACAATATTTAAAGAAAGAGGGAGGAGATCCAAGAGAAAGCCATTCTTCTTGTTTCTGGATTAAAATCTTACTATTTGTTGATAAATATGGATAAGTAAGTAAAAAAAAAAAAAAAAAACCAACAAGCAAACAGAGAAGTAGGGTTCTTCAGCTGGTTCTTTGTATAATAAAAAGTATCCACTGAATCCCTAAATTGGAAGACCAAAACACTTAAAAATGGTTTCTTTAGGAAACAGTAATTCATACCATGGCTACATTTAAATCTACATGAAAACAATAGAAATTAATTTCTTAAACAAGAAATGCATGGTGAGATAACAGATGGAAATGAAGAAGAAACTAAATGAAAATATCAAACAAGAATATAAAGAGAGTTCATGAGAAGAGTAAGAAATATTACAAAACAAAATAGGCAGCCTTATATTTTGAAAATATAAATAGTAATGAGCAGAATCAATAAAAGAGATGAAAGAAATAAGAGTTGAAGATTTTGGAAGCCAATCAGGGAAAAATAAACACATAGATTTTTTCTTTTTGGCATAGATTGAAACAAATATAACAGAAGTGATATTCGAAGATAAAAGAAAAGAAAATTTCCCTGAACTCAAAATGCATACTAGACAGCAGAAAATATTATTAGCAATAGTTAGCTAGGTCTTGATAAAATTATTGAATATTAAAGACATACACATTTAATATGTATATTAAATATTAAGAAAACACCCAGTCTGAATAAGCAAAGTTATTTGCACAATGACAAATCTTAACCTCTTAGATTAGTCACTAGAATACTAACTGCCATAGGATGACATGTAAAGAATACTGATTAAATAGTTTGACCCAAGTGTTCCTTACCCAGTTTAGTTGATTAAAAATTCATTAACACATATAAAGGGGGAAAAAGATACACCTGTAGAAACACATTACAGACATTTAATAGTGCTAGAAAATTTAAATATAGTGCATCCATTCTTGATTATCAAACATATATAAGGGATTTGAATAGTGTAATAACGATTTATTGATTAGATTTACCAAACTGTTGTCTGAAAAATAAAATGTATATTTTCTTTCCAAACACCTATAGAAGATATTTTAAAAATTGATTATCTACTAGATCTTAAATAAAATCTCAATGTGTTAAAAAGAAAAAGCAAAAGTCCAACACACCAATTTCTGTTAAATCCATCTAATAAAACTAAAATTTAATGACAAAGCAAGAAAAATATAACCACTTAGGAATTAAAAAGTACTATTAAAATAACACTTGAATAAAAGGATTCAAAGGATATTAAAGCCAATAAAGCAGATCATTTAGAAACTCAGGACACTGAGAAAACTGCATCACAATTTGTAGAATATGTTCAAATCCAAAGTCACAGAAAAATTCGTAACATTAAAAACATAATAAAGCCCCAAATAAATATAATTAAATTATATAATCATATCCAAATAATACATTTTATTATTTAACATATGCTATGTGTCATTACGTATATTATTATATAACATAGTGTATACTAGATTATATAACATAGTATATATTAATATTTAAAGTATTCAGTGTAAAGATCATATAAAGATATAATAAACTTGGATCCAGTAGTAGAAAAATAAATATAGATGAATTTAAAGATTAATACATTAAAAAAAACCTAATTTATAAATTCAAAAGTGAACTTTGAAGATATTTTTAAAAAGTGATAAATATGTAGTAAGAACCTTTAGTAAAAGCGAAAAAGAAGCTACAAATTTATGTTACGAATTAGAAAAGG
The DNA here is from genome assembly GCF_036321535.1 of Camelus dromedarius. Taxonomy (NCBI): domain Eukaryota; kingdom Metazoa; phylum Chordata; class Mammalia; order Artiodactyla; family Camelidae; genus Camelus; species Camelus dromedarius. Next base: position 34,950,135 of record NC_087439.1, read on the forward strand.
GATATAAGCACTGATGTTCAGAAGATCTAATATCTGTAGATGAACACCATGCAGAATTTCATAACAATAAATTTGGAAATCTTATGGAAATGAAGAATTTTCTGACTATATGTATTAGTATAACTGACAGAATTTTAACCAATTATAGCTTTAGAGGAATTTAAACAAATTGCCAAAGAACTCCCAAGAATGGAACTTGACTGAGAAAGCTTAAATATGTTCATCACACATTCAAGAATAGGTTAAGTACTAAATTTTTAAACAATTTCCTGCACAGGTACTAAAAAAGAAAAGTTTTCCAAGTTATTTTATAAAGTCAGTATAATTCTGAATTTAATCCAGGAATTTTAACATGTAAAAACATCAAATGAGACTGTTACTACTATAAAACCCTAAATATTTACAAAACAAATTCATCAGTATAATTAATACCAATTGGATATGTAAGATTTATTCTCAGGATGATAGTATGGATTAATGTTAAAAAATCAATAATTCATCATATTAAGAGACCAACAGGAAATGTGCTTAATGTTAACTACACATATACCAGAAACACAGTGGATGAAAATAGTCACTATGGATTTTATTTAAAACCCTAAAACAAGAATTGAAGAATGAAGAAAATATCTATCTCAATCTAAAAGCCAGTATCATGCCTTAAAAAGCAATATGTATATATCAGGAGGGAGATATACACAATTAGCATCACTGTTATTTAACATCATCCTAGAATTATCTAATGCAGTTAGTTAAGACCATAAAATTAGAGACAGAAACATTAAAATTATAATTGCTCTTCTGGTATGATTTTTGAATCATATGATGGTCTATACAAAAATAGGTTAATTAAGATGGCAAATTACGTAAAGCAAAAGCAATCCTAGGCAGCAAAAAAAAGTTTGCATTAAAAATATGATCTCAATCATATATGAAAGTTACCATTTCTCCTTATTGCAAACCCATGCATGTATCTAAAAATAACTTCAAATCATCAGTATATAGAGTTGCTTTGATTGGAATTGGACAGTGTAAGGCAAATGCTCACTGTAAATGATAAATTAAAATATCTTGTCAAAACAGCATAACTAGACAAGTTTAAACTCCTGAATTAAAATGGTCAATACAGAAGATATGCCTGATTATCTTAATTTATTTGGTTTTAAAGCTGCTTCTGGATCAGTAGGTTCAAGGATGAGAAAGAAAAGATCATCCATGTAGAGCTGAAAAATGATTCAACCAAACCAATCACAAATTTAAAAGAATTAAAATCCTCTTAATGAGGCATAGTAATACCTGAATTCCTGAATACCTGACTAGAAATACCTGAATTTAGGTCTGGCTCCCTAAAACCAGACCTAAATTGAAATAAAAATAAAACTCATCCCATTAACAATATATATTTTACTCTCAAAGGTTTAATTGATACATTTTTGCAATGCTGAATTAGCCTGAAATAGTAATATTCAGAATGAATAATAAGCAGGCATATTTTGAGAAACCATCTAAAAGAGCAAAAGAAAATTTTCTTAAATTGAAAAGTCTAAAAGAATGTTTTTTGAAATGTTCAAAGTTTTTTCCTAATAGATGTTTATATTCTGATTATAAAAATTATATATTATTGAAATTTAGAAAATAGAGAAAAAGAAAAACCCCTGTAATCTCACTGTTCTAAGATAATTACTATTAATATAGTCAAAAATAATATAACATCATTTGAATTTTCATAAGGAAAAGACCAAGGAATTTTTATTTCTTCCTCCAAAGAAGTAATTTCAATTACCCTTTGAGTAGTCCAATCTCATGATATCCAGATGTCAGTTTTTCCTTTTTTTTGGTTTTCTCTTGCTCTGGAAATCTCTGCCAAAGGGTTACCTGACCTCTGAACTAATTGTCATCTTCATCATATGATGTGCTATTTCTTACCTGCAGGTACTATGACTGTCCCATGTGTATCTAAACCCTTGTGTTTCTTACCAAAGAAGGCATCTTGACATGGTAGAAAGAACATGAACTCTGCCTTGGGGAAAAGAATTCCAGGCTCTCCTTTTGCACAGGGAGGCTAAATTTTTAGAAGCTGAACTTCCATATTTTAAGGATAATTGCAAAGATCACAAAATGATGAGAATGTACCTAGAAATTATTATTAATTAGGTACTGAACACTGGTTTTATGTTTATAAGGAATGAGTAAATGATCTCAAAATACTAGGTTTCATTTAGAACTAAAATAATCCCCACCCATTCCTTAGGTAAACTGAAAGATTAAAATGAGTTGTACTTTAAAGGTGAAAACACCTGGACTCTTGCAATTCAAAATTCTTTCACTTACGTCTTTTAAAGAATCTTTCTCTAGGAGAACAACACAAATTAAGACATTTAAGCTAGAAATTATTACTGAATCATGGACACCAGTTCTGTAAATGTGGTTGCCTCATTTTGTGTTAAGTCATATACCAAACCTTCGTTGGAACTGACTTCTTTAAAAAGAAGCCTGTGCCTATCAAATTGCTTCTAATATGACATAGGCATGCAGAAAGACAGGTTTCTATATTCCACTCCAAATTCTTGTTGTCTCTAAAAAGTTAAGGAATATAGGGCTTACAATTTTTTTTTGTGGTAGTTGGAAGACTGGAATGAAAGAGTTATTTTCTGAGCCACACAAACTGTTAAAATCCAGTAGATATCATCATCAATGATATTCTTAATGAATTTTAAGGGGAAGGAAAGGGGTTGTGAATAATTTTGATACTGTCTTGTCTTTCACCAGTTGCTACTAATCTTTTGAAAGATGTTCTATTTTTGACCTACATTCATACAGACCCTGCTGTTTGACAAAGCTTGTTTTCAAGTCAGATTCATAAGAGCATTGCAGGGACTCCAAGACTTGGAGGTAACTCTCCTAGAAATATAAAAGTTCTCTTTGGATAATTAACCACTGCCACAGGAAACTTGAAGTAGCTAGAAATCTGGCTTTCCAGGACCACATCACTCTATTGGAAGAGTTGAGGAAACAAAGCCCTTCTCCCAGCATGTTCTTCACTGAGAACTGAAGTCAGTAACCTATGGGGCAGATTCAATGGATCAGTGGGACATCGGAAAGCTAAGACAAACACTGGGAAACAAGATGCAATTACTGTGTGTCTAAACTGACCTGGGGCAACAAGACACTGATGTTTGAATGAACCCTGCGAACAATTTTTCTCTTAAGCTTCAGTTGTAAAGTGGTGGACTTATGACCCGAATGTTTGGTTGCTTAATATTCCTGCCTTATGATTCTGTTTCTGAGTAACTGTGCTCTAATTCCTTTCCCCTCTTATGTGCAAGATCTACCTTAAGTGTTACCTCTTTTCTCAGCTACTGCCTGCTCTGGGTTCTCATTTCTTATACCATTTAAATATAAATGGGATATACTTCATCCTACTTAAATATTGTCATAATTATTTGGAGACATCAGTAGATTATGTTATCACCAGACAATAGACCAATTAAAGTTTAGTAAATCACACACGTAGGATTCTATACCAGTAAGTGTAAGAATAAAACTTTGAGACTGATATTCCTTATTTCATGACCCATGTTACAAATGTTTTCTGGTTTCTCTCCATAGGTTTCCAAGGAGATGTCTTATGTTGGAAGGGTCTGGTTAACAACCAGATTGAACCTTTCCACCATTTCCAGAGAAATTCCTCTTTTACCATTTAAATATAGAGTTTTTATGTGAGATTTCTTTTGAAATAAATCTTCTGCTCCAAAGAAAGCAAAACAAACAAAAACCTCCAGAAGCAGTCACCTACACCACTTTTAGTAGTTTCAGCTGATATTTATTTCTGTATTCCTAGTCAATAGATGGGTGGTGCTATTTTAAAATTTTCAGCTTTAAGTATTTTACCAATCAGGAGCCAGTCAGGAGCCAGAAATCATACCAACTGTTTCACCAGAGAAAACTCTGTATAAAGAATTGTTAAGCAGGTATAAAGAAATTTTAGCTCAGTAACTGCAAAGGCAAAAAAGGAAAACAAAGTTATCAAAGAGGTAGTGACTGAAAGAAGCAGCTGTCAACCCTTGGTCTATGGGAGCAAAGAGGAGAGGTTGGAATTGTTAGAAATTTGGAAGAGGGGCCCCAAAGGGCTGGGATTCCAGTCTCTGAGGAAGAGGTGCCAGTGGACCGGTGTTCTCTGAAGGCCCTTTCAGTGTGACTGGTTCTGTGAGGATAAAGCTACAAACTGGATTCAGTTGGCGTGCTTTGCCATTGCTGAGGTGCAGAATATTATTTATTGTCCTCCCGCTATGTAAGAGGAAGATTTAGTTCTCTTACACTGTCCTCCTCTCCATCCCTTTGCCCACCTCCTGACAGTCCTTTCACCTCCCCTCACCCCATCCACAGCATAGCCACAGTAAAATTGTATCATTACCTTAGTTTAATCCAGAATTTCAGTGTTTACATTACTCAATCTATGTAAATATATTCACAGCTGAGCCACATAATGGACTATGAATTACTTAGCAGTGCAAAATTTATATTCCCTGGAGTTAATAATTTCTTGGTATTTTATTTGCTTGCTTGCTTGCTTCTCAGTGCACCCCTCACTAATGCACCCTCTCACACTCAGTAGACAAACTCATAAGGTGACATAACTTTTTCTTCGATGCATCCCTGTGAGTCCTCGCCTCCGTCTGATCTGGTTGTTCTCTAGTCTGCAGCACTGCTGTCCTCGGATCTTCCATCTCCATCATCACCTTTCAGTGTGGTTCTGCTTTTTATGTGGACTAGGTTTCTTTTTCTTTTGGTTGATTCCCTTATTTTTAATGGAACACATTCTCAATGTCCTTAGAAAGGAATGCGGCAGGTAAATTTTTGAGAACCTGAATATCTGAAAATATATTTTGTTTTCTGGTAAATACAGTTCTCCATTTTATTTGTCCCTACCTCCTATAACTCCCACTGTTGATATATCTAACCTCCTAAAATAATTATGTAATTTTCTCCCATATTTTAAATCTGTCATTTAGCCTAGCTTTTTGGGAGATCTTTTTCACTTTATCTTTCAATCTTCTGTTTCCTTTAAATAATATTCTTTATTATTTTTAATTTCAGAGGGTTTTTTGGGGTGTTGGTTTCTGAATGTTACTTTTATATAACATGGATTTTATCTTTCATGGATTTTTAAAATCTTTCTATAGTTTATAATCTTACACTTTATACATATCTAAAACTTATCTATCTATATATTGATATATTCTTTTTAGCTCCCTCTTTCCCCTGAGATGCTTTTTTGTTTGGTTTGGTTTCTGTTTTTCATCTTAAAAGTTTTCATCAATTGTCTGGGCACCTTTGGAGATTAATGTTTAAGAGAAAAACATAATAGCTGATTAGAAGCTCTAAAACCCCCTGGTAGGCTTCCCTGGAGAGTGATTTAATGAGACACTGCCATTTTGTTGGGAGAAGCTGAACATCTTTTCTCTTGGACCAGTCTCCCACAGAGGAACACTGGCAGGGTTCTTAAAGGTAAGATCATGTCATCTGTGAACAAAGATAATTTTACTCTTACTGTCCTATTTGGATGCCTTTTATTTCTTATTCTTGCCTGATCACTTTGACTAGTACTTCCAGTACAATGTTGAATAAAAATGGCATGAGTAGGTACCCTGTGGTGTTTTTCATCTTCAAGAAAAGGCTTTCAGTTTTTAATCATTGAGTGTAATAGTAGCTGTGGGTTTTTCACTTATGACCTTTAATATGCTGAGGTAATTTCTTTCTATTCCTATTTTGTTAAGTGTTTTTTTTTTTTATCATGAAATAGTATTAAATTTTGTCAAATGCTTTTCCTGCATGTATTGAGACAACCATGTGATTTTGATAATTTGTTCTGTTAATGTGGCTTATTACATTCTTTGATTTTCTGAAGTTGAACCATTCTTGAATCCCAGGGATAAATCCCACTTAGTCATGGTGTATAATCCTTTTAATGTGCTGCTGAATTTGGTTTGCTAGTGTTTTGTTGAGGATTTTGTATTTATAATATCAGAAATATTGGCCTTTGGTTTTCTTTTCTTACAGTGTCATCTTGGGCTTTGGCATCAAGGTAATTCTGGTTTCATAAAATCATGTTGAAGTGTTTCCTTCTCTTCAGTTTTTGCAAGAGTTCGAGAAGTATTGGCATTAATTCTTAAATATTCGGTAGAATTCCCCAGTGAAGCCATCTTGTCCTGGGGTTTTCTTTTTTGGAAGATTATTTATTACAGATTCAATCTTATTCACTCTAGGTATATTTAAATTTTCTATTTATTCATCACTTAATCTTGGTAGGCTGTATATTTCTAGAAATGAATTTATTTCTTCTAGTTTATCCAATTTGTTGGCATATAATTATTCATAGTAGTAGCTTGTGATTATTTTAATTTCTGTAGCATTGGCTGTAATATCTCCTCTTTCATTTCTGAATATGTATTTACTTGACTCCTCTCTCTTCTGTTTCCAGTTAATCTAGCTAATCATTTCCAAAAAATCAACTCTTATGTTGATTTTGTTTTGTTTTTCTGTTTCCCATTTCATTTATTTATATTCTAATCTTAATTATTTCCATCCATCTGCTAACTTTGGGCTTTAGTTTGTTCTTCTTTTCTACTTCATTAAGGTGTAAAGTTAGGTTAAGTTGAGAACCTTTCTCTTTTTTAATTGACGTAACATTGGTTTATAACATTGTATAAGTTTCACTTGTACAATACTATAATTAGACTTCTGTATATTCTACAGCATGCTCTTGAATCTGTCTAGTGAATTTTTCAGTTCAAGTACTGTATTTTTCAGCTCCAAAATTTGGTTCTATTTTAATATTTCTATATCTTTGTTGATATTCTCATTTATTTATGCATCATTTTCGAGATCATGGAGCAGTCATATGATGTTTATTTTGAATTCCTTAGTCATATATTCCCATTTCTTTAGGATCAGTTTCTGAAAACTTATTTTATTTCTTCATTTGAGCCAAGTTTCCTTGTTTCCTTATGTGTCTCATAACTTTGTGCTAAAATCCACACATTTGGAAAAATAGCCACTTCTCCCAGTCTTTATGAACAGGCTTCACACAGGGGAAGATTCTCACTAATCAATCTGGCTAAAAATTCTGGGGGACTCTGAAACTGTTTTGAGGGAGATGCAAACTCTGGTCTTGTGTATGTAATTTCCCAATTAGAGAGACTTACTAGTTTCTTTATCTTCTTTATCAGGAGTTTACGATCTCTTGCTTTCTCTAATTTTTTGCCTCCAGCACTGCAAATCTCTGGTTCTATAGCAACAAATCATCCTACTCTTCCCTGTTCTCAGTGACCACCAGGCATCTAAAGTATATGGGCTCCCTATTAGCACACTGAGTTAGGCAAGATGGGTACCAGTCCCTTGGATAGGCCTCGAAAGAGTTGGAATGCTGGACACATGTCCCACTCATCTCCCTCCCTCCAAAGGGGGAAGTGTTGAGTTGTGCACCTTTTTCCATTGTGTCAAGCTATGCCAGCTTCAGCAAGCTGCCCTCTGCTATTCTTTGTTCTTAGCATCTTCCTCATACAGCTAAACTACACCTGTTAAATCAGCACTTATAATGAGATAAGACAGAAACCAGTCCCTCAAGACAGTCCTCCAAAAAGCTGAAATCTGGATGCACATGACACTCTTCTCTTTTCCCCAAGAAACAAATCTTAAGTTGGAGTATTCTCTCCTGGTGTTGAGTTATGCTAGTTTGCAGGAGAGGCTGATGTGAGTAAAGTGAAATTGCTTGTCTTACTTGTTTCAACGTGACCGTTCTTGGGTTTCTGCTTGCCTGAGGTACTACAACTTCTTAACTAAATTCTGGAATCCTATAAATGTAATTTGGTCTGTGTATATCATTCTTAAATTGTTCCTGTGGAGGTATGAGGGCTAGAACTTTCTATTCCACCATCTCACTGATGTCATCCTTCTCAATTCTTTAATATGCAAGTTTAATCCATTTGATTGATATCAGTGATTACTGATATATTTGTACTGATTTTTAATAAATAAATATATATTTAAATTTATCTCTACTATTGCTTTTCTTTTTTTCTTTTTCTTCCTTCATTTAGATTGAGTAATTTTGCTGTTATTTTTTTTATTGGTTTGGAAACTATACGTTATTTTTCTATTATTTTAATTATTACACTTAATTTTGAAAAATACATGTATATAAAACTACATTTTTCTTAACAACAGTCTATAGCTATGCATTATTCTATTCTCCCAAGCATGACAGGAACCTTCCACATTTAAATCATCCATAGGACATTCATAGGACTCAATTTAGACTTTTTGTTTTTATTTTGACACAGAGTACTAAATAATTGTTTAAATTTACTAGTAGTTTTAATGAAATTGTGTGCTCATTATTTTTTCCATCACCTCCCTTTGAGATCACTTTGTTTTTCCCTAAGAAATTGTAATTATTCTTTCAGTAATTCTCTGAATGAATGTAACCATGATTATTCTTTATTTTAATAATAGTTGAGCTTTATCTTGAATTTGGTTGACAGTTTTTTCTTAGCTCTTTAAAGATAGGAGTGTATTATCTACTGGTGTCGCTTTTGCTACTGAAATTTCCATTTTCATTCCATTGTAAATAATAGTAAATAATACACATTTTCTGAAGTTTTAAAGATTTCTTTCTTTGGTCTTTGATAATGCAGCATCACCCAGATGTGACTAGGTGTGTTTGTATTTTTATTCTACTCAGGATTTGATCAATCTCAGGATTCGTTTCTTTAAGTCAGGAAAACTTTTGGCTGTTATTTCTTCAAATTTTGCTGACTTAAAATTCGTAATATTTTATTCTGAAATTAATATTATTGGACTTACATTGGAGCTTCTCAGTGTGCTTTTTAAAACGGCTCTTTCATATTTTTATCTCCGTATCTTTTTGCGCTACGATCCAGATAAATTTCTCAGTTAAATATTCCAGTGCCCTTATTTTTTATTGCATCTTATGTAAATTTTAGTGTCTATTGTGATGTTAAAAATTTGATAACATCTATATTAACTCCAGGTTCTCTAATTTGTTGTTTTTTATATCCACCTGGTTTTGTTTCATACATATCTGTTTTTATAATTTTTGAAAATGAAAGTTATGACTTACCTCAGTGAGAACTCATTTATTTCAAATTATTTTTCAGACTATTACATAAAGTTAAATTCACATGAGGTCAACATATATTATGACAGTAGGCTATTTTAAAGGGAATATTTTTTGGTTTATTTTTTCCCTTTCTCTCCTTTCACATTTCTCTTACTAGTGGTTTTTGAGGTTTTCTCATCCAGCCTCTATGTCCTTAGTATAGAACCAATACCATAAGGCTCTGTTCTGTTGTGAAGTGGGAGATGGTGCATATAGCATCAGTCTGGTGAACTGCTTTGTTCAGTTTCTGGTCAAGGGATGCTCTCTGTTCTCTCATCTTTCTAGGCTCAGCTTGCTACAACAGAATCCCGGTGGAATTTAGCAGTAGCTGTTGACTTCAAAACTTGGGTCTGATTCTTCTTCTTCACCTTGTGAGGAATAAATTTAGTTTCCTTTAAACCAAAAGTGCCAAATGCTGATTGTTGTAGTTTTATTTCTATGTCTGAAGACCGTAAGTCCTGTGGCTTTATGTTTTTGTTCCTTAGAATTGTATACCCCATTGCTACTATTTATAATCTCTAATTCTTCAGTTTATCTTTTAATATGATGAGAAGAGTAGAGATGTGCCTCAAAATACAATCTCACTGAACCTTGTGAAGGAACATCTCTGTCTACTTTTTTGTGAAAATTTTCTGCAAATCTTATTGGTTGACTCAGTGGTGAGTCATTTCATTTCCCTCACTTCACTTCACCTCTAAACACTTGAGCAACCGTGGTAAAAATAGATGTCAATTTTAAGCTCCTGACCTTACTTTCAGAACAGAATTTTGTTTCCTCCACCAAATACTGCCCACAAGTCTCTACATTTCAGAGCTAAACATATCTGGAACTAGAAAAACTTCAGGATACAGATTAACTTAATATCTAGAATAAGATTCAGTACAGCTGTAATAAAACCACTTACATAGGTCTTAGTCTTTTATAAAATCTCTGTAAAATCAGTGTTATAAAAATAGCAACTACCATTTATTGAGTATTAACATGTCTTTTATGTAAAATTTATGTACAACTCATTCAATGCTCACAACATAGTTTTTATGGACACTTTTAAACACTGGAAGGAAATATGTCCTCAGTTCAAGCTATTTGCCAAAGGAAATTCAGCAAGTTAGTGAGTAGACTGCAGTTAGAACCCAAGTTTGTATGATTTCTTAGTCCATAATCTTACCTATATTGCTGCTACTACATTGGCCTGATATATCATTTTGAACTCTTTTAATCTTGACTGAAAACACTATTCAAACTAAAAGAACAAAATTTATTGACTCATGCAACTGGGAAGCCTTGGGGTAAAACTGGCTTAAAGAATGGCTATATATAGGCTCAGACAGCATCACTAGGATGTAGTTTCTCCCTCCTTCTGGGAGACTCTCCTCCATATGTTGTCCTCATTCCCTGGATCTGTGTGGTAGAAGAATGGCTATAGCACAGGTTCAGGACCCCAGAAAGAGATATTCTCTTCCCAAGGGCTCTCAACTTGCCCTTAAAATTCCCTTGATTATAGCAACTTGGGTCCTGGGTCCACATGTTTACAAATCACTGAGGCCAGGGGAATAGACTGTGCCGATTGATATAAACCTAGGTGATATGTTTGTTCCATCTCTGTAGATAGGAAATGGGATCCCACCCAAAGGGGCAGATTACTGCTCCCAAATCATCAGCATTTACTAGATATCAGGCAGTCGCTGTTAGAGGTCAAAATATATACGTGTCCATCTCCATTGTGATTAATAGTTGAGAAGATTTTACTATTCAAATATATCATCCATTAGCATCAGATGTCTTCTACTTCTGCAAGAGAAAATAAGACTTGTAAAATGTACTTTTGAGCAGGGGGGCGGGGAATGATCAGCATTGAAAATATTCTTGGGATGACGTTGCTCTGGAAGCATGGTGTGAGGCGGTATTAATAGTCTAAAGTGATGCTTGTCTTTCGTTCACATGAAAGAAGAGACATGGATGCACAGCAGTTGAGAAGGAGGTGAGAGATGCTTAGCTTGATTGAGAAAGGTTAATTACATGTGAAATGAGGCTGGGATTCAGAGGATGTTTGCTCTAGATTTTGTGTAGTGTTATATTAACACTGGGATTCTCTTGATTCTATTAACAAAATAAACTCATTTTGTTTGGTTTCATTTTACAGTTGTTTTAATCCCACTGAATATTTATACTATTATTTAATTTTACTAAACATTTGTGGATAGTAAAATACCTATAGAATTAAGCAACTGCAGGATATTAAAGACATCCAGTTCTTACGGAGATTTGATCTGCTAATTAGCCACACCAATTTTATGGATCATTGCATCTCACTTAAAATGTATTATTATATATTTATAATCTTTCCATAATGAGCTTTTATTGAGTGCATGGGCCAACTTCTGGGTGATGTACAAGAGACACTCCCCTTCCCCCACCTAAAAATATGTTCACAGACCTAGTAAATCACAGTAACATTCCAGTGAGAATGGTCTTCTTGGTTCATTTGGGTCCACAATAGAACATGCAAATATCTGAGGAGGGAAGAGTCAGAGTTCTTTCCAAAGAGGTTCAACAAAAGAGAAGGATGGAGACGAGGATAGACAACATCTACAAATTAATGGGCACTACAAATTTGTGAAGAAAACCTGTGAGGGTCAATTTTTCTTTTATTATCACAGCAGCCTTATATAAATACAGTCTTTGTATTTCAGTCTTCTTGTTAAATGGAATAAATTAACACTTTCTAGTTTTTCAACAGAGAGATTCATTTTCAGAATTACTGACTTGAGATACATTTTAAAAACTTTAGATTAGCTACTCCTCCTTGAAAAGAATGGTCCAAGTGAAATGGTACTAAGTTGAACAGCGAAGATCAAGAAATCGCCTTCTCCCCCACCCCTTTGTGTCCTAGCAAGTGGCTCACTGTAAAGAACCACCCTTCCTTGTATGGCTTAGATAAGACTCATGAATGAGCCCCTTAGTCACCTATGACAAGGCCAGATATAGACCCTCCCCACCAATTTGACCAAACTTTAGTCAGGCTTCTCTCTTTTCCCCGGGACCCTGAATTTAGGTCCACGCTTGAGCACTGGACATTGGAAAAGAGCCCTCCTTCATGGCCCCTACAGAGAATCAGCTGACCATCAGGAAAGACATTCCCTGATCAGCTATTTATACTCCCAGTTCATCCCACTCTAACACCAGCTCTGTTCTAGGCTTGTTTACTCCTCCCTGTAAAAGCAAAGCCATTTGCTGCCTGATGTTTGAGACACAGATGTAATGATGAGAACATTTTCTTTATTTCAATTCATAGTCCCCTATCTCAATCATCCCCTTTCCCTCTATTGCAATAGCTTTTTGAATTATGTCTTTCCTCATCTACGTCTGAATTAAAAAAAAAAAACAAACTAACACTTAGTTACTTAAGCCAACCTAGAGTATTTATCAGGAATCAGAAAGAAAAATCTAATGATAACATTTGTTTTCTCTTTTATGTTAATAGAAATTTAGTAGCATGTTTTTAGAGCTACTGACAGTACAAATAAAGTTATTAATAGGAAGATATACTTACTACACTTTTATACACCAAACAGTGCCTCACATCACAGACTAAACACCTCGGCCTCACCACTAATTACCTTTCTAAAGTCTTCTCTCTGTTAATTAGCCACCATTACCTCTGCCACCACGTTAGAAATTCCAGTGCCATCTTTGAATCCTCCCTCAACCTATTAGCCATAATCAGTTAGTCCCCAGGTCAACTGATTCTACTTCTAATTAATGTCCCTTGTATTTCTCCCTTCCTTCTGGTTCCATTGTCATCATCCTAATTCATGTTCTCTTTGATACCTAATGTGAATACTACTATAGTACTTGTATGATGTCTGTTTAAGTGAGACTCCTCTCCCTTTGGCAAGATGAATGTGGGTTTGAAGAAAGAGCTCTGGCAGACTGGGATAGAGATTGAATTTTGAGGTCAGAAGTCAAAACAAGAGTTACTCTTAGATCTCCCGAGAGATTTGGGAGCAGGATTGCAAGTGGAAAGCTCAAGGCTATGTTTTGAGAAAACCTTATTTTGAAAATGCAATGAAGGAAAAACAGCTGAATGACAAATACAGAGGAAATAAGGCAAAATACCATCTGAAGATTAAAGTCAAGATACGAAAGTCAAAAATTATTAGATCAGTTAGAGAAAACCAGGCTGGGATTATTTGTATGTGAAAGGAAAACATGAAGAAGTACAAAATTATTCCTGTGTAATTGTCTCCAGAGAGTTTGAATTTTAAATTGGTCTTGGTGGTTCAGCAGGGGATAGCATCAGGGTGGGTATTCCTGAGTTAAAAAGGCTGGGTCTGTCTGCTGGAAATTTATGCTCCAAATTAGCCAGAGCAGTGTATCTTGAAATATTTTGTCACTTTATTGGGGTGGGATATTGGTCCCCATGTCTGTTCACCATGCCTTTTTTAAAGCATCAGATATTTCACTTAGTGTTGGTGCTATGATGACCTAGGTCTTTTTTAGGCACTTTATTTCCTAATGATGGGTGATTCAGTTGAGTGATTCAGGAAGGAAGCAGGCAGTATTTTTGTGGGTTGGCAAAGCTTTCTTGAGGTTGATTCCCCTATTCATGAAGTGGCTGGCTCTGACAGAATCAAGGCACAACTTCTCAGCCTGGCAGTATCATCTGGAAATAGTAAGGTTCCAGAATCAAAGGCCAAATCCATAGCTGTATTTTCTCCACAAGGTTTTTTTCCCTGGAGCGAGTGTCATTGTGATGAGAAGGCCAAACAGTTCTGAGCTAAATCTCCAATACCATTTAAAGCACCACACTTTTCAGCCCTTATTTGATCACACTGTTCCCTTTTCTTGGATAATATTCCTCCTCAACAATATAAAGCCTTACTGGAGTTTGAACTATTTGTGAGCATGAAATATATATTTACATAAAAGTATTTTTTTTTATTGCAACTTACCATCACTGTCTAGTACAATAGGGTTGTAGTGGTAGAGAATGCTAGATGTTTTTTCTTCCTTTGTAAATAAGTCCTTCAAACTTCAGATGGACACATGGTTGCCAAGCACAAATACTACATTTTCTAGCCTCTCTGGTTGCTGGCTATGACCATGTGATTAAGTTTTGGCCAACTGGAGTAAGTGATGAAAATAGCATATAAACTTCTGAGTGGCATCCCCAAAGGGAATGAACACGCTCTCCATTTCTTCTATTTTTACTTCCCATTGCCTGGAATGCCAATAAGATAAATTGATGGCAAGAGCTGAAGCAGCTATCTTGGTCATAAAATGGAAACAGCGTGTGGAGGGAGGCAGAGCCATCATATCTGTCCTGGACTGCTTACACTTGAACTACTAGAGAGTACACAGTTATTTTATCTTGTTTAAGTCTTTGTTATTTTGGCATTTGATATGTGAGAATGTGAACCATATGCCTTCTTTCAGTAAATCCTCACTGAATGAAAGAATGGATAAGAAATGGACCCCCCCTCTACTCTACTTCGGCTTAGAAGACTTGACACTCTGTTACTGAACCAAACTTGGGTACACTTGCCTATATGCAATAAAGGCAATCTACTGACACTGGGCTGTGGTGAAGGAAAGCACAGCATTTATTGTAGGATGCCAAGCAAAGTCCAGGGTAGGTAATGCTCAAAACACCTGAACTCTCTGCTGGGTTTCAGCAAAACATTTTTAAAGGCAAGGTGAGGAGGAGTCCCAGGGTACGTGATCACCTCATGCACAATTCTCTGGTTCATGGTGAGGTAACAGGCCAGTGCCACAGGGGTTAACAATAGATGCCTGTAGGATTGGAGGCTCTGTGCTTATGATCATCAAGTAGTTAATTTCTTCCATTTGGTGGTGGTTTTAGCATATGTAAAACAACTCAGGAAATGTGGATCAGATATTATTATCTAGGTCCTTCAGTGAGAAGCAGAGAATTCGGAGGAGGGGTCTGTCCCAGGAAGGCCTCTTAGGGTCCTCTCAGTCACAGCTGTATTTCTGTCCCAAGTTACTTAGTCAGAGGCCCTAACCTGGAGGCCCGTGGGCTAGGTTTGTCACACAAACACATGTTGATTGGCCCATATATTGTTTTAAAATAATTACCAACATTTATACCATAGCAGATTGCACGTGAGATTTTTGTATCTGGATCTCTTGAAATATCACATTGTAGCAGCCCTCAGCCCACATCGTGGCCTTGCACCAAACTGCAGGAGTCCGTTGTGCCTTTGGATGGTGCACGTGCTCTTACAGTCACCAGGTCAGAATGGCTTCACTCGTTTGTGTGACCACCTGCCTGTGTGGCTATTTGATTTTGTGACCTGCCATGTAGTATTCTAATAAAAATAGACTGCTTCACACTCATACACACTATCAGATGGTCAAAGTAAAGCTGTTTTACTGGAATTTCCTTCTCTTATGAGCTCTTCCAGGTCAGAAGCTAATTACCCTTTGCCCTTTGTCCTTTACATTCACTCTGGTGAAAACCACACTACTAAACTGTTTTATGGCCTCTAATCTAATTGAAGACAGAACTAGAGGCATCCTGCATGGGTTTAATCTCTCAAACAGTTCTCAGCATGAATAACCCTTCCATAAAGAGCAGGCTTCCTCTCATGGGTTTCTTCATTTTCCTGGGAGCCATGTTACTTACTTCTCTGTGCAACAAACAGACCTTATTAATAATTAGAATTCTAGCCCAATCTGCCATAATTGGCAGAAAAATCTCATTCTTCACAACCTAATAAACCCCTCAGAAAATCAGCATCTTCATCTGACTTACAATTTATTTCTTTGCATGATAAATACTGACACTTAGAGTAAAAATTACCTAATGCATTGCTGAGAATGTTATTTAAAACAAGTTAAGATGACACTGATGGCTTTTTAATTGGAAAGAATAATAGAAAAATTTTAAGAGCACTTTCCTTTGGGTAGAGGGATGGGGGAGGAATGATGATTGGAAGGGACTACTTACAAAACATAATTTTCTAGACTTTTTATTTTATATATATGTATGTGTGTGTATATATATAATAGTCATTTACATAAAATTAAATGTCCCAATACAGAGAAATCTGGATGAGATTTATTTTTTTTAATTAAAAAGAAGTACAATAATAAGGAAATATAACTAAGATATATTATGAAATACAGTACTATACAATAGTACATATATAATTCTATTTTTATAACAAAAACCTTTATCTCCATATGTACGTATGTCCATGTAAAAGCACTGAAAATGAACTGCCAGTGAACAGAGACAGAGAACAAAAGGAGACCATCATGTGTACTTTAAGTACTTTTATACTGCTCAAATGTTTCTGAATTGTATAATTTTTAAAAGTAATTAAAAATTAAGTGCAAGTCATAACCTTGACCAATAATTCCATTTCTGAGAATATATGAAATATAGTAAAAAAAAATATGTATACATAATGCCTTAGGAAAACGGTTTGGTTTTGAAAAACTGAAAATAATTTAGATATCCAATTATAAAACACATGTCAGTTATGACAAATCCACAAAATTAATGTTGTTTAGTCATTAAAAATCATTATTACCAAGAGTATGTAATGTCATGGAAACATTTGTGATTTAATAGCAAGTGAAAAAAGTAGGATAAAGTTAAATATTCAACTTGGTAATAAAATACAATAATTAGGAAAAATACTAGGAGAAAATACATCAAGTGTTAATGTGGTTGTGTTTCACAAAGCAATATTTGGACATAAAATATTTTGATAATGCCCAGTCATCTGTGCAGATCCTCTGTGCAGCCTGTAATATGAAGAACATAAAATATTATGGAGCAAAAGTTTACCAAACTATTTTTTTAGTATTTAGGAAATTAGACTTTTATCAATTGCAGCCAACTTCAAATTTACTTCTAAATATATTTATGAAGATTTTTAAAGGCACTCCAATTTAATATGTAAGTTGGACATTAGAAACAAGTGGAATTTTGAACAGCTACACCATTTCTATACACATATTTCAATGTGAATTTGCCTATAAAGAAAGAGTAAAATCTCCTGTGTAGGCAAAGAGTGTGGGCTTATTTCATCTCTGGGAATTCTATTTGGTAGCAGTGAAATATGCTTTCTCTATAATCACAAATATATTCACTGGCAAACTTCTGCTAGATGACTTTTATTTTACTGAAATTGGCATCTGATTGGTCCTTGCCTTCCTTTTTTTTCCCCTCATTCATTTGGTTAAATGTGTTTTTATTTAAAAGTTTCTTTGTTTCTTCCATCTTTGCTATTTTTCTAGTACAACATTGAAAAAAGGTGTGCCTATTAGACTAGCGATTTTCCAGCAAATTCAAGCAAGATTTTTATCTCCAAAAGTTTTCTTGCATCATTTCTGCCATGGAAAGATTGGAAGTTTTCAAATTTTTCCATTTGTATTAAGTTACTTAAAGAGCTGCACGCGTCATCTAATCACCAAAGGCTTGACCAGT
The DNA here is from genome assembly GCF_036321535.1 of Camelus dromedarius. NCBI lineage: Eukaryota > Metazoa > Chordata > Mammalia > Artiodactyla > Camelidae > Camelus > Camelus dromedarius. The sequence continues at coordinate 34,967,783 of NC_087439.1, forward strand.
CTACTCGCATAAATTCTAGCCTCTCTGCACACAATGTGAGACCCTCTATATTCTTGTTCTATGTTTAATATTTGAGTAATAATGCAGTGGGATTTGAACGACAGTCTGGAGAACATTCGATATGTATTTTTCTACAAATACTCCTTTTCATTGTCTTTATCTTTAATAATTATACCTTACTTTGATCATCTTTTGCAATATAAACTAAACTTTAAATCATAATCCCAAATTGTGGAATTCTAGATCTTTATTAGGAAAGCAGATTTAATCTGTAGATATCTCTCTTAGTGGTCTCATGACCAAACTCTATGAACTACCAAATGACTGAAAATTGAATAGTTCTTATTTTTGTAGGCACATCTAAGTTTCAGTTTATACTTAAATGACAAAATCACATTCTGACTTTAGAAATACAATTTTAATACAAACATTTTCCTCAAAAAGTAATACTACATTTTAATGGTGCTTACACAATTTACTATATAAATTTCGATTGCCACTCTACTTTTCTCAGTTTGTCTATTTCCATTCCATTTTCAGGGGCACTAAACCATGTGTACATTAAAATTACAGAGCCCCACTCTGGGAGTGGCACACAGTTGATTCAATAAATTAACTAAATACTTTGCTACTTGATTTCTACCACTTGATAAGCAACAATTATTGTTCAGATCTGAATTAAACAAAGTCTGCAAAGGCATTCTTCAATGCTAGCCTCGTTTACCCCATTAAAAATCTACATCTTCCTGATATCTGTAAAATAAACACGTTAAAAATATAAAGAAATTCTTTGAAAATCAAATCCTTTTGTTAACCAAATAAGAAAAAGGAGATCTGTCTTCTAATCTAGGTAACAATAGAAACTCATTGAGATGTGCAGTTATTTTAGGTGTGTCGACGTGTCGGTTGCTTCTTCCTTCAGAAAATAATCATTACCTAAAAGATCTGGGAAAACAACTGCATAGTCTTGGACAACACTGTATGTGTCAGGAGTGAAAAAGGTGTTTCTAGGTAAAAGGGAAAGAGATAATGTTAGTGGACACAGCTTCAAGTGAGATGAAATGGGGAGCTGCTGTTCATACTGAGACCCTTCGTCAGTGTTTCCTTCTATCCCATTGGGAAAGCTACATTCCATAGCGGAACAAATTCTCACAGCTTAAAGCCAAGAAAGGAAAAATCCAATCCCATACATTTTTCTTAGCTTTACACTAGGAAAATATTATCCCACCTCAACAAATGAGATATGTGTAGTGATAGTGAAAAAATAAAAAGATGTGTATATTTATTATACACATGGTATTCATTTAAGATATTCAGAAAGCTACTCTTTAATACACTTGAAATTAAAGCACTCCCTTGTATTTAGTAAATGATAGACCAGCTTAATGTTGACAATCTGATGGGGAGGAAGGAGTGTAGAGGTATAGATATTCTCCTTAAACTCACAGTTCTTTGTTTTCCATTGCTTTCTGGGTCTTTCACATTTGCATTTAGAAAGAAGAAAAAAACAAACCGGGCTCTTCTGTAGACGCTTTACATATTAGTATAAATTAAGGGTAAAAGGCTTCACATGGAAGGGAAAAAATGAATGTCCGGAGGAGACTTGCTTTTCTACAGTCGTATTCCTGTATCTCACAACTGGTTGATTGTGCCTGTGTCTTTACATCAAGGTCAGATTAAAGAGTTTTTTGCTGGTGGTGGTGTTTTTTGTTTTGTTTTGTTTTGTTTTTTTTTAAGAAATATAATGAAAAAAAAAGTGGCAAATCATCTATGGGTAGTCTTTAATACCTTAAGAGCAATATTAATGCATAATGTTAATGTTTTGTCTTGCTCAAAACCATGCACTATAAGCACAATAATAATAAAACCAATACAAGGTTTATGTTACTGAATTCACTTTGTGGAGCAAAGTGTTCCATAATGCCCTTATTCAGAAGTCTTTTCAGATACAAAGATGGAAAAGAGGCAATTTTTTCTTTCAGGAAAAAAAAATCATTAATATATTCAAGGTTTAACTTTCCTTTTACAAGTGTTTCTGAGTGTACCATATGGCATCAGTTAGATTTGAAGGTTTTCATTTGCTTTTTAAAAATCTGAGTGAGGTTTCCTTTCATAAGCTCATACATACTGGTTATTTTTTAATAAGCATAAAACTTCTATATAACACCAAATGCATGATTTAACAGGAAGGAATGAAAAATACATGGCGATGTAATAATTGGCTCATTTAGTTGAGAGCTGCTTTGAAGCTTAATAGTAAAGGATAAGTAGTCATTAGCTTATTAGCTCAAGTTGGACCCAGTACTTATTTTTTAAAATAAGTGTTGGAATATGTATCTTGACAAATTGTAAATGCCTCCCTGCTTTCAGTGCAGTGCCCCTCCCTACTTCTATACTCACAAAGAAGACTGAGCTTGTTCCTGCCAACTGAGTCAGTTGGGATGGAAACGTTAATGTATTTGAGCAGATGTGTGTCAACATCACTCTGCAAAAAAAAAAAAAAAAAAAAGGTTGTCTGTATCCTACATTGGCACAACATCCCAAAATAAAAGCCACCGAGATGCTGTACTTCCATTAGAACTCTCCTATGAAATTACAGTTGAAGGCTGTAGTACAGAAGATTCAAAGATGTAAATGTACTGGCTGAAATCATCCATTAACAGGCCTGCTGACTGTTACGAAGGAAGGAGGCTTCAAACAAAGATGTTATCAGAACTCTCTTTAGGAAATGTGAGTAAGAACTATACTAATTAATAAGCTAGTCCTTCTTGAGCCTTATTTTTGATAAAGGAATAGTATGATAACCTATTGTTGATCAAGACATTTGGTAAATTTTTTCAAGTTTAAAGAGCCTGATTTTTTTCTTTACTAGATTCTCAATTCAATTTATGCTCATTTTTAAAAGGAGTCTTCCTACCCATGGAGAATTTGTCTGTTTTCTTCCTACACATTTTTTCAGTAAAATTAATGGATAAGATTGTATCTAAATGTAGTGAGAACATTAGAAAATGAAGCTACTGGAATGTGCAAGGCATAACAATTAAGTTCCTCAGTAACAGGCACAGAATTCCCTGGGGAATTACATAATTCTAAAGCTGACATTTAAAAAGATAAATGGCACATACCATGTTCATATGACTTTTATAATTTTATCTACCTGTATATTCAGTAAATATTAACTAAACACATATTATTCACCATGCATCATTTGAAATTCTTCTGAGTGACATGAAGGCTGCAATTCAGATTCTCAAGAAACTTAACAGTCCATGAAGAAAGGAGACAGGTACAATTATACAAATTACAATAGAGATGGATACACAAAGGTACAGCAGCAAATAACAGGTGTTCAAAAGACATAATTTCAGTGGACTTTGGAAAAATTAGTAAGCGTTATCCTGGTAGAGACAGGAGGGAAGATGGGAGAAACCTGAAGGTGGTGAGGTACATGTTACAAATAAGGAAAGAGTTAGAGCTGATGTGGCCTAAATGTCAGTGTGGTGGATTAATCTGGAAGGAAGTTAGATGGACACTGCAGATAACTGAAGGCTTTCTGTATCATTTTTATATGCCTCGTCTTTATTTCAACCAACGGGGAAGCACTAGACAATTTTAAGCATAGGAGTAACAAACTTAGATGACAGCAGTGTAGAGGGTAGGTCAGCTGGAATATGAGAATTTAGAGGAAGCCACTGCCGTAATTTAGGTAAAAAAATAAAGGGAACTTGAGATAACCAATGACAGAGGAGATACAGAAAAGATATGTAAGAAGAAAGGTGAGGATATGGTAACAAGGAGTCCAGTAGAGAAAGTCTTCTAGGTGCCTCTTATTCTGGCTTGGGAGATTGATTAGGTGGTAGCACTCATCTGCAAATTGGGGAATACAGGAAAAGGATCAGGTTTTTAAGTTTATAACAGAGAGGAGCTTTACAAATTGAGTTTAAGATACTTCTAGAACGTAGAGTACAAATATTCAGTAGGTATTTGAGTAGATGTGTCTTCAAGAAAGAAGTCAGAGCTTTGGGAGATTCATTAGCATATAAACAGTGAGGGTAATTCAAGAAAAGAATGTGTATCAAAATCCACAGGAAGAATGTGTAATGAGAAAAGAGGGCCAAGGGCATGCTGCTTGGAACACCAGTGTTTAAAGGGAAAGTAGACAAACTAAAAGCATCAAGGTACAAAAAACAGAAAAGCAAAAGATGTGGGAAAGGCATGTAGAAAGAGTGGCACTGTGGGAGTTAAGATGGGTAAAAATTCAAGACAGGAAGACTGACTGACTGCATTAAATATCTAGGCAGAGGTTTAATAACATAAGGTCCATATTAGCTATGTCACTGGTGACTTTGGGGAGAGGGGTTCCAGTGGGGTACGAGGAGCAAAAATCAACCTGTACTGCACCAAAGATGGAACAGAAGGTTTCAACACATTGTAAGATCAAAATAGTGTATATTTAAAAAAATAAAGTAATATAATCACAGAATTTTCCTACACTTGCTGAAAATGAGAGATGATACTAGACATGCTATATAGAAATTCCTAGGAGGAGGGAGATTCTTTTGCTCAATTCATTAAAACATTTCTCTGAAAACAAGAAGAGGACAACTTACAGTAATACTACAAAAATGAAAAGTGAAATGATTTGGCAAGGAAAGGAGAGGGAAGTCAGATTAAAAGGGGATGCAGTGAGAGACAGAGACAGAACTAAGACAGTTGAGTTTAAGATTCAGAAGTAAACCATGTTTACTCTGAAGTAAAGGCCTAAGGTGTGGCTATGGATACAAAGTGCCAAAAAAGAACAGAGAAAATGATACTTGAGTTGAAAAGGTGCAGAATTGTGACACCAAAGCTTCTCTAAATTTTTGGAGTCTCCAAAAATGATGGGGAAAGCTCTAAGGTAGAAAATCTTGATTCTGGTACCAAAGTCATCAAAGTTGTGGGAAGCCAACGGTAAGTAAATAAATGACGTTGGTGAGAAGTGGTCTTTTCTGAAAGCAAAAAGATAATGAAAATGGGGATTTAGAAAACTGTTGGCCCTATTTCCCTGGCCAATAATATACACAGTGTGAATTAAGAGCAGCTTCTGCAAAAAGGAGCTGAAATTAGGCCAGAGTTTAGTGGTATCACCATATTTTGGTAAGTGTTAGAGGGAGAAAGAGGGTCCTATGAGAAGTATAGGAGTTTGTTAAGAAGAAATGGTAAAATGTTAAGAGGATACTAATTAATGTCAAAACAAGCAAATCATCATACTTTTAAAGTGAGTCTATCTCTATCCAAAAAGCTCTTTCGGTCCTTGTCTGTTACCCTATTTCAAAGTTATTAGCGTTTCTCTTCATTCTACTAACAATGTGTTGAGCACTTACTAGTCACTCTTGAGTGATTTTTAGGTAAAAGGAGTGTCCTAAAATTTAGTCCCTGCTGTTGTTGACTTAGATTTTTGACTCTCAGAGCTTGGGGGTCCAGGTGGTCTGGTTCATCCCATTACCCATTAAGAAATCACAAATAGGCTCCCTTCCCAAGGCTTTGAGATACGTTATTTTAAAATATTATTGCTAGCAGTAATAACCAAATTTATTCTGAGACTTGATAGAATTCAATTATACACATAGTGTTGGGGTTAGCAAATTAAAAGAAATTCTAATTGAAATCATTATTAACCACCTAGTATAACTGGGCTTTAACTTTATGTTGAGCTCCTTATTCTATAGATGAAACCCATTGAAATGTTTCCCTTATTTTAAGGCAGGCACACCACGGAGCAGTTCAACTTTCAAACCATGCTTTGCCATCTGCTTAGTTCAGATGGTTGTGTGGATTCATCTCCTCTTAGGCTTTATTAAGCTGACACCAACATAACATTTTAACCTCTAAACACAGGAAAAGCAACAAACAGGTGAAGATCAACAAACACTGCAGGAAGATTTTAAATGACTAATCAGATGGAAGAAATGTCTAAAAAGAGCAGGCAGGAAAATGGAATGCCAACTGTTGTAGCCACAAGCTTGAGAAGGTGAGAATAGATGGCTGCCTGCCAAGGAAACCTCAGGCCCTGTAAATCCAACATGTTATTACAAATAGAAGCGCTGGCTCAGGCACGTGCACGCGCACACTCGCACACTCATAGGAAAGCAACAGCAAATTTTAAACAAGGATGTGTGAAAACCTTCAGGGTTTTGCTGGGGAACTTGCACATCCTAGATTTAAGTCAAAGAGAATGCTTTATAGAGAATGTTCTGTAAGGGTGGATTTAAGAATCAGAACAATTAGGCTGAAAATGCTGATTTTCTCACTCAAGGATCACTGGTCTTGCACAAGTACTTTAAACCTTTCTAAGTTTCTACTTTCTCAGTTTTAAAACAGGAATGAAAATCAGTCCCTCGGTCCAGGGTTGTGATGGAGAATTAATGTGGGAATGCGGGAAGGGTCTTCAAATCAAATCTTAGGCAGAGCAAGCCCTTCACACCTGCTGACAGTTACCCTTGGTTTTCTTGCTGCCCATTTCCAACCATGTCCCCCTTTTCCTTTAAAATGGTGACAGTTTCAGGTGGGCTTGCCCTGCCTTTCAAACACTGCACTAGATTCTCCTTCCTCACAACCCAAGTTTCCACACAATTTAGATACCTCTATTCTCAAATAAGAAAGCTTCATGCCTTTTTTCCCACTCAAATTCATTCCTTTCTTCTTGTAAATGCCATCTCCTTTCTCTTCTCTCACATTTATGGCCACTCTTAATCCTTAACTAAAATCCAAGTGCTTTCTTTCACCAAATTCCTGTTAGTCACTTATTTAGATTTCTTAGCATTTATATAACATTTATAAAATTCATCAGATGATACTTTATTGGTCAATAACCCAATTTTTATTTTTAAACATATACCCCCAACCATTTGTATTTTTGATACTTAAGATTTAGTCGTTTCTGTAATTTTAACTTTATCAGGACACAAACTCAGGTCCTTTTAAATCTGCTGCAAATGCTTCTCCTAGTTCATCGGAGCTTTAGTAAAAACTTGTAGTTTATTGGACATCACATGTAATAGGTTAAACTACAGTTTCTTCCTCACAGTTTATTAATTTCTGTATGCTAAACAGTGGAGAAAATGGGAAACATTTTTGAAAATGACTTTCCAATGATAAACTCTCACAGAAATGTATGTTTATAATACATTTGTCAGTTATGCTAATAAGAGCTAAAGTATTTTCATCATTTAGCAAATCTTTTTGTGCCCCTGCTGCTTGCCAGGCACTGCTCTCTCTGGCTCTGGAAATATAACAGTGAACTAGAGTGGTAAGGTCTTATAAGTAAATTAATGAATAAATAATAATATTTTAAGATAGTGGTAAATGCAGTTTACAACAAGACAGATACTAGAGATTGACTGAAGAGGTGGGAGGTTAGATTGAGTAATCAGGAAAGTCTTAATGTGGAAATGACCCCTGAGCTAAACCGTCTATAAAAGAAGGGTACTTTTCAGAAAGAGACATCAGTAAGTGCAAGGAATATGAGGTAAAGTTAAGCTTATATGCTCAAGAAAGGCAGCTGAGAGCATGGTATAAAGAAGACACATCAGGAAATCTTGCAGGACTTTGCAAACCATTTTTAAACAGTAGGAAGCCATTGAAGGGTTTTAGGAAGAGAACTGATATAATCTGATTAAAATTTTCAATGATCTTGCTGGATGCCACATGGAGAAAAATTAGAAGAGGACAAAGATGAAATCAGGGTGATTATTTAATAGGGTACTACAGTAGTTCAGGTGATAAATTATAGCCATTTGGGCTAGGATTATAGCAGTAAAGATGCTGAAAGAATATTTGTTATTACAAATTCTTGGAAGTATAATCTACAGCATTATTGATGGATTGAATTTGGGGATGAGGGAAATGTCATCTGAGCACAATCTGAAGTATTTATAGTTCATTTCTGTTTTTTTTTTTTTTTCTTTCCGGTGTTTCTCCTTCATGGTGTCTTATTTCTTGTACTCCTTGGTTGTCTTAAACTGTGGGATGGATAACTATTGGTAGCTATCAGAGCTTAGGATGAATGTAGCTACTGTCCAGAGGGAATTTGTGATTCATTCTGTTACGGAAACGACAGGCCAGTCAAGAAACAAGCACCACTCGGAGGGTTGGAGTACTCAGATGTATTACGCTGGCGGGCTCAGAGGGGCTTCTGCTCTGAAGCTCTGAGCACCTCCAAGACGTGCGCATGAAGTTTTATAGGGTAAAGTACAAGCTTGGGGTATTGGGCCAATAGTCATGGAACAGCTTTAGCAGCATTATCATCACAAAAGTGAAGGTGGGGAGGCAGCAAACCAACATTCCAAAGCCAGATATGTATCTTTGAAAATCCAGCTGGCTAGCAAAAAAACATTAACAGCAAACCAACACTGATTAACTTAGATTTACAAGTTAGTCCAGCAGAACTCAGATCAGTATTCCAATACTTAGACTTGTGAGTTATCTTGTTAGCCCAGCCCAGCCTCTCCTTCACATTCCTAGACCTGTGAGTTATCTTGTTAGACCAGCCCAGCTTTTCCTTCACAATTCCGCCAAGCTCCTGGAGGTAATCTAGTTGACTCAGAATCAGGCTGGAATTCCATGTGAGGGCTTTTCCCTTTCTATTTTACCTTCTCCCCGCAGAGCACAGTTCTTTGGGATCCCAGACGATTGCTGGGAAATTCTCTTGTTAGACTCTCAAATTGGGGGGGAGGTCTAGTTTTGATTACTGTTCTGCTCACCTTGCAACAGCTGCCATGCTCATTTTCCGCTCTTGATTTCTATTTCATCTATACTTTTGACCCAATAATTATTGTCTTGTCAGATTCTGTTGCTTTTTAGACAACTCAAAGGTATGTCTTCTCTACTTCTTTTAGGTATCTGGGTGGGAATAAGGGGAAAAGATAAGTCTGATTATTTAACCAATCATTACGAGAAACAAAGTGAAATGTTTCAAAACTAATGGAGATGTTGAGCAGGAACATGAATATACAAGTCTAAAGCTCTCAGAAGAGTCCAGCATTCAAGGTCTAATTTAGGGAGATGTCAACATATGGATGCCATTTAAAACTGTGGGATCAGATAAGATCACTTAAAATGTGAATGTAAATAGAGAAGAGGGTCAAAGTTCAAGGATCAAAGACTCTAGGATGTAGAGATCAGAATGAGAAAGAGAAGTCAGCAAAGACTGGGAAGTAGCAGCCAATGGAGTATGAGGTAAACCAGGATATCATAGTGCAACTAAAGTTAAAAAAGAAAATATTTCAAGAAGGAAAGGTAGCCAACTGTGTCAGATGTTCCTGAGAGACTTGAGTAAATGAGAACAATGAAGAAACTTGATTTTGGCAATATGGAACTCATAGACAGAAGCATTTTCAGGAAACTGTGACCAAAACCTTAGAATAGTCTGAGGAGGTAATATATAACAAGAAGGAGTAGAGACACTGAATGCTGACAACTCGATACTAAGTTTCTATGAGAGAGAGGAGAAAAATGGAGGCAGTAGACACAGGCGGATTTATGATCAAGGTGGAGGGACTACTTTTAAGTAGAAAATGGTTTGATTTCTTGCTAAGCTGATCTGGTAGAAAGGGAAGAATTGCTGATGTAGGAGAGAGTACGAATACTTGTAAGTGTAAAGCCGTTGAAGCTGCAAGAGGGGAGAGAATCAGGAAAGCGTGGGATTTGGGACATTTCTTACATTGTGATTAAGAAGGAAGGCAAAGTGGGTTGAGATCCATGTAAGCTGACACAGTTGGTGGTGGGAATTCATGTTTTTTTGGATTTGCTGGTCTTCATGGAGGATAGATGTATTTCCCAAATGTTTCTTATCTCTGACAAAAAATTGCATATTGGAGAAGAACAAAGAGAAACATGTTCAGAAGAGAGTGACTGTGATTAGAAAACGGTCTTAAATTTGTATTACTTAAATAATGAGTACAGGAACTTGGTGTATTTATTAGTCTTTTGAAAAAGCTTTGGCAAGGCATGCATCAGATAACCAAAGTGGAGTCATGAAGCAAAGGCAGAGGTCTTTAGTGTGCGTGGCTCCAGAACACAGAACTGTGACCAGTGGATGGAAGTTAGAGGGAGGTAGATTTCAATTCATGATAACAATAAACTTTGTAGTAACCAGAATATCACAATTGTGAGGCTGCACAGTTTCCTGCACAGAAAATGTTCAGAGAGCTGGCTGACCTCCATGAGGACACTGTGGAGATAATGCTTGTATTGAAATGAGAAAGTATGCTCGACACTTTGAATCTTGAACCAGAAGTGAGTTCCATGAATTCTGTGACTGGTTCATCTTTTCAAGTCATTTCTCAGCAATGTTTTTTTTCTTCCTTATGTTTTGCCCTCAACGGAAGCATTGTAGCATCCCCATTGCTATTAATGAAGGTTTTGAAAAAAGTTGTAGTGAGATAGGAAATGTAGCTCAGATTGCTTTTATGGTCATATATTGCAAGCTTTACAGACAAAACATGTGGTATGATAAAATTTCTCTGACCCAGGGTTGTCAGAGAAACTAAAAGAATCACATATCCAATTTCCAGTTTCTCCTTCTCCTTTTAATGCTTTTGAACTTGAGTCTGTGCATAAGATGCTTCAGTGGGGTTATTGCTTAATTAAGAGACAAGAGAAGAATAAAATTTTAAAGAGAGAATTGTAGATTACAGAGTCTGCTGTTCAGCAATGACATGGACTAATTTGACAATTGAAGGGTCAGTACCTGCAAAAGTAAGGACACTGCTTACAAGCATTAGCATCCAACCAGTAACAATGTGCATGCCAGGATAATGAACTTAAAACAATAGTAATTAGCAGGCTAAGACAAAGGATTAAAATTAAAAATGAATGGCACGGTGCTTTTTGCTTGCTTGTAAAACAGCATTAAGCCAACTTAATCCATTTTAATTCACTGTGAAACCTGCAGTGCAAATGAGATGGATTCAAGGGTCAGGTTCAGCTCCTGAGAAAGTGCGATACATTCACCTGTGACAATTCTTTCTGGAATGATAAAGTAAGGGAAGTCTCTTAAGAACTCTGAGTGACTCCATAAGGTCCCCAGAGATCAGGTGTCAAAGTTGTCTATCAGATGCCTGAAAAGAAAAAAGGGAAGCATTACTCAATGCTATTGTGAGACAGTTGTCATTGACTGATCAGGCCTTTGAAGCACGCTTTCACAGTCAATGAAACCACCTGAATAGATGAAAGCCAGACAGCTTCTGACAAACAAGAGTCTATGGAATATTCATTGTGCATCTGGGAGGGAAAGATTAATGTATTAGAAATTAAAATGGGACCAGAATGTATGATCTTGCTCTAACACTTGGCCAGACCTGTGTCACCCACTGCTAGTGCCTGAAGTCGACAGACAATTCTGCCAAGGTAACTGAAAATCATTAAGCATCCTGCTATTGTGCATGGTGAATAATAAAACTTTCCTCCTATTCTTTGCCTGGAGCTGACAATGAATAATTCTGGAGCTATTTGCAATGTTAACAGCACCTATCTTGCCCATCCATGCCTTTACAATAAGGAGGGAAATATGCATTTCAACAGTCTGTACAGATACTGATTCACAGGCATTTCAAAGGACACCTGTCACTCAAGTGAAGGACCTGTCAGTCTCCAATGTGTGATGGTGCCAAGAAAACAGCCAAAAAGATTATCTCTATTTTATTTCTCCCCTTTTTCAGATTAAAACACTGTTACATTTGCCATAGACTGACAAGTGATTTACACTGGCAACTGTAATGTGTTTAAGACTAGAAAAAAAGCTATTCTCTTAGGCAGGCGTAGTCATCCAAGGTTTACAGCTGTATCAAATATACTATCACAAATGTGATCTAGACCATACAGAATGTCATTATGCTGGATATTAGAAGTGTTTAATCTGTTTGCTGACATAAAGGTGACACTGATAGAGTTCTATTTTTGACGTCAGCACCCAAGTAAATTTACTTTAAGGAGATTACAAGTAGACTGGAGTCCTTAGAGTGTGACCAGCTGGTATTGGACAGCTTCATTAAAATTGTATGTGAGCAACTAAAGATTTTTCTTCATCAGTATGTCAGTATATGAATGTGCTCTTTAGAATAGAACAGTTTCCATAATCAACAGAAATTCATGTCACTTATTCCAAAAGTTAAAATCCAACAACCAAAGAGACTCTTAATGTTTTGTCCCCCTGGACAAAATTATGACCACTATATATAAATTTTCAGAGATCTTCAAAGATTTATTCCCCTGAACAAACACTGTGACTCTCATTAGGATCCCAATTCTTATTGAACAAGTTATTCTACCTCTTTCAACTGCAGTTAAATTAGTAATTAAATTAAATTATAAATTAATAAATGTCAAAGAGATCCACCTTCCTCACCCCTGCTGAAGGTCATGAGAGCTCTTTTTCTTACCAGGGTGACGTGGGTCTTCTCTTTATTTCCTGAGAGTAACGAGTCTATTACACTCCCTGTTGACCACAAGGCAATTCTTCGAAGATGTTTCAATGATACTCATGAATAAAAGAAGGCTTGCATTTGATACATCAAGACACTGGGCTGTGGATTTCTCCAGCCTCTGGTTGTTGAGTGATCCCTCTCTTCCTTCTTGCAATCTTTTTTTTTTAAACCTTAACATTGGTCTTTTGTCCCATATCAGTTTATAGGATATATTATAAATCAGGGAATTGTTACATCAAGAAATTTTCCTAAATCTCCCTAGCACCAAAGGCTAGATAGAAGCAATTTAGAACCAATTTATTGCTTTTTGATAGATAATACATAGGTGATAGATAAATGGTTGGTAGGTAGATACAAAGATGATAGATTAGTGACAGGTGACTTGATTGTGGAAAGTTAAACATGATCTTCTAATTTGAGGTTCTCAAACTCATATAACTATTGTAAAACTATAAAAAGTTCACTAAAATCACTGAATGGGGTATGATACAGTTAAAGCCATCATATCAAAACAGTCTCATGAAGCACTGTTATTATGAAAGTGGATGAGGCAAAAAGATGAAAAAAATTGTCTTGGGAAGAGAATACAGTGCCTTGTAGCTAGATTCACAGTATTGTGGTCTATAAACATTTTCATGAAGGTTCCATAACCCCAAATTCTCTCCTCCTCTTATAGTGTTTTTTTTTTTTTAACAGTGTCGTCTACAATCTAGTCACTGCAAATAATTTTCTCAGAGTTAATTTCCGAAAGATTTTTTTTTGAAGTATAGTCAGTTTACAATGTTTCAATATCTGGTGTACAGCATAATAGTTCAGTCATACATATACATATATATTCATTTTCATATTCTTTTTCATTATAGGATACTACAAGATATTGAATATAGTTCCCTGTGCTATACAGTATACGCTTGTTGTTTATCAATTGTGTATATAGTAGTTACTATCTGCAAATCTCAAACTCCCGATTTATCCCTTCTCACCTCCCTTCCCCCGCTGGTAAACATAAATTTGTTTTCTGTGTCTGTGAGTCTGTTTCTATTTTGTAAATAAGTTAATTTGTCTTTTTTTTTTTAAGATTCCACATATAAGTGGTATCATACGGTATTTTCCTTTCTCTTTCTCTTTCTGGCTTACTTCACTTAGAATGTCTATCTCCAGGTCCATCTATATTGCTGCAAATGGCATTACTTTATTTTTTATGGCTGAGTAGTATTGCATTGTATAATATACCACAACTTCTTAATCCAGTCATCTGTCAATGGATATTTAGGTTGTTTCCATGTCTTGGCTGTTGTAAATAGTGCTGCTATGAACACTGGGGTGCATGATTCTTTTCAAATTAAAGTTCCCTCCAGATATATGCCCAGGAGTGGGATTCTTGAAATATACAGTAAGTGTATTTTTAGTTTTTTTTGAGGAATCTTCATACTGTTTTGATAATGGCTACATCAAACTACATTCCCACCAACAGTGTAGGAGGGTTCCCTGTTGTTTGTGGTCTTTTGAATGATGGCCATTCTGACTGGTGTGAGGTGATACCTCATTGTAATTTTGATTTGCATTCTCTGATTATTAGCAATATTGAGCATCTTTTCATGTGCCTGTTGGCCATTTGTATATCTTCATTGGAGAATTGTTTAGGTCTTCTGCTCATTTTTGGATTGGGTTGTTTGTTTTTTTATTATTAAGTTATATGAGCTGCTTGTATATTCTAGAAATTAAGTCCTTGTCAGTCTCATCTTTTGCAAATATTTTCTCCTATTCTGTAGGTTGTTGTTTTGTTTTGCTTATGGTTTCCTTTGCTGTGCAAAAACTTAAGTTTAATTAGGTCTCATTTGTTTATTTTTGCTTTTATTTCTATTGCCTGCGTAGACTGCCTTTAGAACACTGCTGAGACTTGTCAGAGAATATTTTGCCTATGTTTTCTTCTAAGAGGTTTGTAATATCCTGTCTTATGTTCAAGTCTTTAATCCATTTTGAATTTATTTTTGTGTATGGTGTGAGGGGGTATTCTAAATTCATTGATTTACATGCAGTTTTCCCAGCAACATTTGCTGAAGAGACTGTCTTCTACTCCATTGTATGTTCTTGCCTCCTTTGTGAAAAATTAATTGACCAAATGCTGTGGGTTTACTTCTGTGCTCTCTATTCTGCTCCATTGATTCATATATCTGTTTTTGTACTAATACCATATTGTTTTGATTATTCTAGCTCCGTAGTATTGTCTGAAGTCTGGGAGGGTTATTCCTCCAGCTTCATTCTTTTTCTTCAGTAATGCTTTGGCAATTATGGGTCTCTTACAATTCTATATAAATTTTAGGATTATCTGTTTTAGTTGTTTGAAAAATGTCCTGGGTAATTTGATAGGGATTGCAATAAATCTGTAGATTGCTTTTGGTAGTATGGCCATTTAAACAACATTAATTCTTCCAGTCCAAGAACATGGGGTATTCTTCCATTTCTTTAAGTTATTTTAAATCTCCTTAGTCAATGTTTTGTAGTTCTGCACATATAAGTCTTTCACTTCCTTGGTCAGATTTATTCCTAAGTATTTTACTTTTTTTGGATGCAATTTTTAAAAGGATTATTTCTTTATGTTCCTTTTCTAATATTTCATTGTTGGTGTAAAGAAATGCAACTGATTTCTGTATGTTAATCTTGTATCTTGCTACTTTGCCGAATTCTTTTTATCAGTTGTAGTTTTTGTGTGGCGCCTTTAGGGTTTTATATCTGTAGTATCATGTCATCCACATATAGTGACAATTTTACCGCTTCTCTTCCAATCTGGATCCCTTTTATTTCTTTTTCTTGTCTAATTGCTATGGCTAGGACTTGCAATTCTATATTGAATAGAAGTTGTGAGAGTCAGCATCCGATTTTAGTGGGAAGGCTTTCAACTCTTCATCTTTGAGTATTATACTGGCTGTAGGTTTGTCATAAATAGCTTTTATTATGTTGAGATATGTTCTCTCTATATCCACTTTGGTAAGAGTTTTTATCATAAATGAGTGTTGAATTTTGTCAAATGCTTTTTCTCCATCTATTCAGATGATCATGTGAATTTTGTCCTTTTTCTTGTTGATGTGGTATAATCACATTGATTGATTTGCTTATGTTGAACTATCCTTGTGTCCCTGGGATGAACTCAACTTGATCATGGTGTATAATTTTTTTTATGTGTTTTTGGATTTTTTGCTAGTATTTTGTTGATGATTTTTGCATCTATGTTCATCAGTGGTATTGGCCATTCGTTTTCTTGTTTGGTAGTGTCTTTATCTGGCTTTGGTATCAGGGTGATGGTGAATTCATAGAATGAGTTTGGGAGTATTCCCTCCTCTTCAGTCATTTGGAAAAGTTTGAGCTGGTATGAGCTCTTCTTTGATAGAATTCCCCAGTGAAGCCATCTGGACTTTTGTTTGTAGGGAGATTTTTCTATTTCTTATTCTATTTCACTTCTAGTGATTGGTCTGTTAAAATGGTTTATTTCTTCTTGATTCAGTTTTGGTGGACTGTATGGTTCTAGAAACTTGTCCATTTCTTCTGGGTTGTCCAATTTATTGTCAAATAGGTGTTCACAGTATTCTCTTATGATTTTTTGTATTTCTGTGGTGTTGTAATTTCTCCATTTTTCTTTCTTACTGTTTATTTGTGTCCTCTCTCTTTTCTTCATGGTGAGCCTGGCCAGAAGTTTGTCAATTTTGTTTACTCTTTCAAAAAACCAGCTCTTGGTTTGATTGATTTTTTCCTATTTTAAAAAATCTCTATTTTTTTTATTTCTTCTCTAATCTTTATTATTTCTTTCCTTCTGCTGACTTCAGGTTGTTTTTTCTTCCTTTTCTAATTCTTTAAGGTGGTAGGTTAGGTTGTTTACTTGAGATTGTTCTTGTTTTTTGAGGAAGGCCTGTATCACTATTAACTTTCCTCTAAGGACTGCTTTTGCTGCATCCCATAGATTTTGTGTAGTTGTGTTTACATTGTTGTTTGTCTCAAATTATTTTTTCAGTTTTTTCTTTGATTTCATTGTTGACCCATTGGTTTTTAAGTAGCATGTTGTTTAGTCTCCATGCAGTCCTCTTTTCTTATTGTTTGTTTTTCTGTGGTTGATTTCTAGTTTCATGCCATTGTGGTCAGAAAAGATGCTTGAATTTCCATTCTCTTAAAATTTTTTAAAGCTTCTTTTGTGCCTGAGTATATGGTCTATCCTAGATACTGTTCCATGAGTACTTGAAAAGAATATATATTTTGTTTTTGGGGGGGATGTAATGTCCTAAAAATATCAACCAAGTTCAACTGTTCTATTGTGTCTTTTGGCATCTCTGTTGCCTTACTGATTTTCTATCTGGAAGACCTATCTAATGATGTTGGTGGGGCGTTAAAGTCTCCTATTATTGTATTCCTATCAGTTTCTCCCTTTATGTCTGTTAGTATTTGTTTTATATATTTAGGTGTTCCTATATTGGGTGTACATATGCTGATGAATGTAATATCCTCATTTTGTATTGCTCCTTTGATCATTATATAGTGTCCCTCTTTAAAACAAAGGGCATAAAGAAAGGCAGTCTATTTTGTCTGATACGAGTATTGGTACTCTCACTTTCTTGTCATTTCCATTTGCATGAAATACCTTTATCCATCCTCTCACTTTCAATCTATGTGTGTCCTTCACCCTAAAGTGGGTCTCTTGTGGGCAGCATATCATAGGCTCTTGTTTTTATTATCCAATCTGCCACTCTGTGTCTTTTGATTGGAGCATTTAGTCCATTGACATTTATAGTAATTATTGATAGATGTGTTTATTGCCATTTTGAACTTAGTTTTCCAATTGATTTGGTATTTCTTCTTTGTTCCTTTCTTTTCCTTTTTGCTTTTCTTTTTGTGGTTTGATAATTTTCTTTTGCATTAGCTTGGTTTCTTTTTGTTTTTTGTGACTCTATTATATGCTTCTGATTTGTGGTCATCCTGTTTCAAGTATGTTAACCAGTGACTATAGCTGTTTGCTTCAGACTAGTGGTCTTGTAGGCTCAAACACATCCTAAAAAGAACAAAGGAAAACGAGAGAGAGAGAGAAACTATTTTCTTGCTCCCCTCTCCCACTTTTTACGATTTTGATGTCCTTTTTTTTTTTTTTTTTTTACAACTTCATGTTTATTCTCTTGCAATTCATTGTAGTTACTGCATTTCCAATTATGCTCTTCTCATTTCTGTAGTGTCCTGCTTCTTTTCTATTTAGACCTTTTGACATTTCTTTTAGGATAGGTTTAGTATTGCTGAATTCCTTTAGTTTTTGCTTTATCTCTCCTCCTATTCTAAAGGATAGTCTTGCTGCAAGAGTATCCTAGGTTTCAGCTTTTTTCTCAGTCAGGACTTTGAATATATCTTACCACTCCCTTCTGGCCAGCAGTGTTTGTGTAGAGAAATCAGCTGAAAGCCTATGGGAGTTCCCTTGTAAATAAGTCTTTGTTTTTCTCTTGCTGCCTTTAGAATCATTTTTTTATCTTTAACTTTGGCCATCTTAATTATAATATGTCTTGCTGTAGGTCTGTTTGGTTTCTTCTTGTTTGGGACCCTCTTTGCTTCCTGTACTTGGATATCTATTTCCTTCTTTAAGTTTGGGAAGTTTTCAGTCATGATTTCTTCACGTACCTTTTCAATCCCCTCTTCTCTTTCTTGTCCTTCTGGGATCTCTATTATGCATAGATTGGCATGTTTTATGTTATCCCATAGGTCCTTTATATTGCTTTCATTGGTTTATATTTGCTTTTCTGTCTTTTTCTGATTGGGTAACTTCTGTTAACCTGTCTTCTAAGTCACTTATTTGTTCCTATGCATTATCTAGTCTGCTTTTGACTGCCTGTAGTTCAGCTCTTATTTCAGCCATTTAGTTTCCTATTTTTAATTGGCCCCTCTTTATAGTTTCTATTTACTTTTTATAGTATTTTGCATCTGTATTCATAATCTATTATTTCTTTCAGTGCTTGTATCAGCCACTTTTTGAAATCATGATCTAGTAAACTTTTGAGGTCTATCTGTTCTTTCAGGGGACTTCTCTTGTTCCTTTAATTGTGAGTGGCTCCTCTGCTTCTTCATTTTACATGTATTTCTCTGACTCTATGGATTTAGGAGTATCAGTTACCTACTATGGTCCTGAAGGGCTTTTTTTTTTTTTTTAAGTGGGAACATTCCTGTGTAGACTCTGCATGTCTAATAAATAGTTTTGTCAAGAGGGCTGTTTTTAGTATGGTTTGAGTATGACTGAAGATGGAAGCTTTTTGCATCCATCCCACATGGACTCTAGAAGCTGATGCTGGGTCTCCCTAAACATAAGGGTTAGCATGAAAAGCTGAAGAGTTGTTTCTTGAGAAACTTGGTGAGGATCTTGGAATACTTAGGATCTTTGGGTCTGTGGTAGGGAAGAGTTTCATTCTGCATCCCCTACTCTCACCTCTGGCCTTGGCAACGTGTTTGGCATCCCAAGAACTACCCAGCTCGTGTGGGTGGTGGATGAGACCATAAACCCCAGGAGAGCAGTGAGGCAGTCTCAAGATCCCTTCTCTTTCAACAGAATTGGCAGCAGGGTTTGCTGTGGAAGCCAGAGGGTAGGAATATGAGAAAATATGTCATCCCCAGAATACCTAGTGAGACTGGATGCCAGGGCATAGCTAGCAAGAAAACAAAACAATGATATGAATGTTCACTCTCCTCATTTGTAAACACAGTCTGATTAAACTTCCTAACACTAGGGTTAAATTTTAATGAAAAAGTTTCCAGGATGTGGTATTTGGTGATAAGTAGAGATGGTCCATAAGTATAAAATATACATTGGGTTTCAAAGACTTAGTATTAAAGAATAATAATATTTATAATTTTATATTGATTATATGCTTAAATGATAGCATTTTGATACACTGGATCACATACAATGTATTAGCAAAAGTAATTTTGCCTGTTTCTTTTCACATTTTGAATGTGGCTACTAACAATTTAAAGTTGTGTATATGGCTCACATGTGGCTTGTAATGTATTTCTACTGGATAGCACTGCCCTAGACAGTTTTCCCAAGATGTGACACAATTGGACCTGGTGGCAATCTAGATGATTTTAGGTGATTAAAAACAAGGTTTATTTTACTTTACTGGTTATGCATATATTTTAATATATTAGGAAAAAACCCAACGTATCAAACCCATAGTTTCATATATAGTATTGCTTTAGGATAAAGATAAAGCAAGGAGCATCAAGATAATCCTGTTTATACAGACCCAAGAATTACCAATACCATAAACCTTTTAGTGTCAACTGTTCAGAAGTATTGTTCCTGGAGATGATTCCAATTGCTGGTATCCTCTATTTCTGTATTTATTCCTGCCTTTTTTCAATTCACACCCCCAAAGTTAGAAAAATATACAAGAAAATCTTGAGTTATGTTAGGGGTACTTCAATAGTTAGAAGTAATTGGTGAAAGGGTGTGATTCTGCCAATCCCTTTAGGTTCAAGCCATTGGATTCTCAACTTTTTCCCTTAGTTTTCTGAGGAGAAGAAAATGAATGCTATAAGGTTTTGCATTCAGAAGGCATCACTTGACTATATACAGTGTGACAAGAACTTCAAGCTTTCTAGATAAAACTTCTAATTGAAAAGTCATACGCCTTAGAATGGACATATGAATATATCGTGCATATCTACATGTTTATTTAAACAATAAATTTATTCTTGCAATGCATACTTCTTATATCAGTATTACCTTAAAAGACCACGTGAATCACATGGATGCAATGAGGCTAACACTGGAGCTATAAGGTGTTGGATTCTCTCAATTCATATCTGGTCAGGAATTCATAGAACGGCTCACTGAAACTGTACTCACACGGTCAACAAGTATTTATTGTACATGTATCAAAACCAGTTTTAGGCTCAATTGATAAAGCAGTAAACACAAAATCCCTGGCCTCCAGGAATGTACTTTTTACTGAGAATAGAGCTAGGAGGATAGAGGGACAAATAAATAAAACTTTACAGGGCTTTGCAGACTGTTATAAAGGCTGTAGCTTGTACTATAAGTGGACTAGGGTTTTGGGCAAAGAAGTGATACGATCTTACATTTTAAAATAAGGCTGAGTACTATATGGAAAATAAATAGTTGGGTTCTGGAGTCAAAATTATAAGCTAGGAGACCTGATGGTGACTTAGAACAGGGTGTTAGTGATGGATCTGATGAGAATGGTTGGATGCTTTAGATATTATTTCAAAGGAAAGGCTCATGCAAGTTTCTGATTGATTGAGTATAAGGTATGAGGAAGAGACATCAATGTTGACTTCAAGATTGGAAATACGGTGACTTTTATGAGGATATATTTGAAATAATTGATAAAAGATGTTTACATAAATTTTTCAAAACTAGATGGTAAAAGTGAGTGAATAAGAAATGCTTGCTTGCACCAGTCCATGAATAGGACAGACTCCAAAGAACAGGTTTGAGATACTGCGTCATATGGTTTCTTGGGCTAAAAATGTGTCGCAAACGAATCTAGTATCAATAATGTTTAGTAATTAGTTCTCAGTATCTAAACCTATCAGAGGAATTAGATGAAATATCTTGCTCTTTCTTAGTAGATACATGTGTGAGATAGACTTTTTATTCCTGATAAACCTCAAAACAAAAATATGCAATTATCTTTCTGATATGGAACCCATTTTTTTCTTCTACTAGCTATCATCTAACCTAGTGACACTCTATACTATTATGCAACAAACTCACCTTTAGGTGAGAAGTAAGCTGATTATATTTTTTATTAATTTCATTTTCCATTTTAATTTTCAAATTAACCATATAGTTTTGTATTGTGTTTGTTTTCATGGTTACTTTGATTCATGGCAAGTGACACTGGTTATACTGTTTTTTAGGCATTTAAATAACATGACTGAATTGAGTAAAGAAAATTATTAAACAAGTACTTCAATAGATGGTATGAGATATAGAAAAACTCACCAAGATCTGGGTCAAATGATTGAGGTTTCGAGAAATGTTAACATTTCCTGTGGTGCCTGTCAGCTGGGTCATTAAGTAGGGACATTATGTGTGTTTGTCATCTAGCTGATTTTTATCAGCTATAAGACCTATATTTTCTATCCTAGTGTGACATTGTTCTAGGCACAATACATGGTAAGTTGCAAGGGTAATAATTATCTTTAAGAAATGCATAATTTTATATATAATAACTATCTCACTTATTAAAGGAAAATACCAACATGACTAGACAATCAAATAAGTCACAGACTTTCTCTTCCTGGTTCCAGAAATCCTGATCTTTTCTTTCAGGGCAGGGTTCAAAGTTTCAAAACCTCCTTCCCTCATTACCACCACCCTATTTAACTGTACTTCCCTCATATCCCTTGAATATGTATGTTCACAGGTCACATTATAGAACTTAAATACTGCTTTCTTGTTATTTTCTAATTAGTTATACATTTCTATTAAATGATAAGTTTTTCACTGATTTTTTTTCTTTCAGCTCAGAGAAGTAGCTGCACACAAATAAAATACCCTATTATTTTTGCCTTTGATTGCATCCTCAGTTTCAATAACTACTCTTACAACGTTGTTTAGTTATCACTCACAGCTTCAAAATTTTTCCCTTCTCAGATTTACAAGTGCAACATCAAACCTTCACAGTCTATAGTCTGCCCAGTATAGTGCACAGTGGCACTAGTCTCTCTCTGTATCCCCCACGTGCTATGCAGAACAGAGCAAAGGAGAGGATAACATCAGAAAACAACATCCCACTCCCCAAATGGTTAGGCCTGTTCAAGTACTTGGTCATGTCCAGTACCAGGAAAATGTAGCACAATTAAAAATTATAATCTTGGTAAGAATCGAAAGCTGACTTAAAATAAATTGAAAAAATAAAATTAAGTTCAAAGTTAGGATCACCTCTGGTTTTTTAGGTCAGAAGTCACATTTCTTCACAGATCAGTCTGAAAACTAGTCAGAGACTTTGATTTTCAAAAAGTCATGCTGACGTTCTAGTCTCATTTCCCTTGTCGTACTCTTTTGCGCTGAAATATTAGCATCTAATGCTGTTTATCTTTGTCTTTGATATTTTCAGCTTTAGTGATTTCCAACTCATAGAACATCCTATTCACTAGAGAATCTATCTGAAGCTCCCACCTTTTTCAGTGACTAGGGAACAACAAATAGACTGACAACAAAGACTACTTAACTACACACAGGATACAGAGCAGCATGACAGACATCCATAGTGAAAGGAAATTAGGTTTTGCAGAATTTTACCTACTAATTTTGGGGGGAGGGATAAAGTGGCATGGTGTCAGCAAAAGGGCTGGAGGGACTGCACTTTTAAGCTGCTTATCTCCCCAGGTTGTAGGCTTAATCTTCAGTATTTTCTGTGGCTGTCAGGTATACTGCACTCCTAAAAATAATTTCTGAGATTTTTCCCTTTAATTTTTTTCAATTCTTAATTTAAGGGAAAATTTCCCTTTGAGTCACTTCATTTAAAACATTGCAACTTAAAATTGATTTAATGACAGAAATTTTATAAGCATGAATTATCAAGATCAAGTTTAGAATCCAGTTTAAGAGACTGTGGAATATTTTTGTCTCTCCAAAGAAGTTGAGAGTTTAGTTGGAAATTGACTTTTTAAATAGAAGACTAGTAGGTTTCAATTGAAGACATAGATAGAAACGATCAGTCTGGGTGAGAGATTTGCTGTCTTGGCTTGACTTAGGAAAATTGTGTAAAAATCTGTGTAATGAAAATATTGATTGTTGTGATCTAAAGGATATAAGAATAGGCAACTTTCACCCACTTTTATGGCCAGATTTCTGCCCCTGCCTTCCAAAAAAGGTGAAGTAAGGTGAAGAATTCAAAAGCAAAACCAACAATACATTCACAATCAATATGGACAAACATATTGAGTACCTGTCTTTATGATTCTATAGCATGTACCCATGTCTGTCATAACCCACCTGTTTACCAAATTTTGAGCCCTGAACGGTAGACACTGTAACTTTCCCTTGGTTATTTACAAGTGTTTGGCAATAAGCCTGGAACACTATAATGTTCAAAAAGTGTGAATGAACAAATGGATGAGTAGGTGTGTCTCAGTGAAAAAAACAATCAATTGAAATAGACTTAGAAATTATATGGATAATTAATTGACAAGGATATCAAAGCAATTTTTATAACTATATTTTACGTATTTAAGAAGGTGGAGGAAGGTTTGAGAATGTTAAGTAGATACACAGAATGATGTCATATCACAGATCATAATAAAATAGCTTAAAGCCAGTGATAAACAGTCATAAATTAAGGCAGAAAAGACACAATATATACAGAGACACAGAGGAAAGGATGACACCAGGTTTCTTATTAGAAACACTGCAAACAAAAAGATTGTGGAAAAACATCTTCAGTGTCCTGAAAGAAAACCTGTCAATCTAGACTTCTATACATAAAATAAATATCTTTCAAATAAAAATTAAAGACTTTTGCAGACCAAAAAAGATGAAAGTATCATCAGTAGACCTCTTCTAAAAAATGTTAAAGAAAGTCCTTTAGGTAAGAGGAAAAATTATACCAGATGGAGATACAAAGGAATGAAGAGCACAGAAAATAACAGCCATATGGATAAATACAGGTATTTCTATTATTATTTAAATTTAAAAATGACAAAACAAACATAAAAAACATGTATTCTGGAGTTTGTAACACGCAAAGGAGTAAAATACATGGCAATATGACCAGAAAGGCTAAGAATAATTGAGAAATGGAAAGATAATGTGGTAAGTTTAACTAAAAGTAAAGAGGTATATTATCACTTGAAGGTAGATTTTAAAAAGTTAAAAATACATGCCATAAACCACAAAATAACTGCTAAAATAACAAGACAGAACTATAGATTAATAAGACAAAAAGGAGATTATTAAAGGAATTATTTTAAAAAATACTCAATCCAACAGAAGGCAGAAAAAGATAAAAATGAGAACAGAGTGTATGTGCTTACCAGATACTATGCTATGTGGTTGATTTCTTTTTTACTCTTCTGTGAGTTAACTTAAACAGCCAAAGTACTAAAGGAAAATAAATAGCAAGATGATAGATTTAATCCAATCATATAAATAGTCTATATACTCCAATTAAAAGCCAGAGATTGTTATATTGGATGAAAAAGCAAGACCTCACTATATACTGCCTAGAAAAAAATCCACTTCAAAAATAATGACACAAATGAATTTAAAGGATGAAAACAAAAAGACAGCACAGTAACATTAATCAAAAGAAAACTGGAGTGAATATGTTAATATCAGATAAAGTAGATTCCAGAACAAAGGATACTGCTAAGGATAAAAGGGATATTTAATAGTAATGTGATAAATTTATGTTTTTAGATATATTTTGTTCATAGTCACAAGTAAAGCTTGTTTCCGTAACTAAGCTACATTAACCTTAGCAGCCTCACAGAGGAACACTTGAAAGAAAATTTTAAAAAGCATAATTTGCCTGTAGCAGACGTAATAACTGCCCAGTCAAAGATAGTCATTCTCTAATCCCTGGAAGCTATGAATATGGTACCTTCCATGGCAAATACAACTTTTCAAATGTGATTAAGTGTAAGGATATTAAGATGGGGAAATTTTTCTGGATTATATGGATAGGTCCAGTATAATCACATAATTCCTTAAGGAGGATATTTCCCAGCTGACTCACAGAAAGATGTGATGACAGATGAGTCAGAGAGATGTGGCATCACTGGCTTCGAAGATGCAGGAAGAGGATCACAAGCCAAAGAATGTGGGTGGCCTCTGAAAGCTGGAAAAGCCAAGAAAACACATTCTTCTCCACAGCCTCAAAAAGGAATGCAGCCCTGCCAACAATGATTTTAGTCCAGTGAGACCCGTGTTGGACTTCTGACTTAGAGAAATGTAAAATAAGAAGTGTGGGTGTGTGTGTTTCATGCCTTTAAGCAATTTGTGCAAAGCCAGAAATATAAAACTAATACAATGCCAATTGCTGAGAATAATCTGATGAGGAGTACTGGTGTATACTGAACAAAAATTTGTTATCTTATTCTGTTCAACTGTAATATCTCACATTCCAGTTTTGTGTTTTGTGGTTTCTAGTTTTCTGGTTGTATCTCTAACATCGTATTTCAAGTTTTTCTTCAAGATTTTCTCTGTCTAAATACATGAAATACCTTTAAGGCAATATGGATAGACTCTAGATGCTTCTTTATCCACCCCAATTATTTTTTTAAAGGATACAAGGAATCATCTTTATCGACATGCTAAAAGAATGAGAAATTGTCTCTATGAAAGAGCATCAAAATATATATGTAACTTAAACTAATACATAGCCATTTTTGTTAAACTAAAATAGTCGTCTACCATGTGAACCAATGTTGCTGAATTCGTTTTTGTAAGTAAAATGCATATTTATATTTTAAACAGAAGTAGACAGGTATTTCTATAGTGTTTCCGGTTTGGAATTTAAGCCAATGAAATGCCCTTTCCATTGGAACCAGTATCTTCTTCCAAAGACTAGCACTAAGGTTACCTGTTTTTGGTTGTTCTTTGTTTACTTTGTTTTGATTTAAAATTGTATCGTGCTAGTTGCTCTCTGTAACTTGATTGTCAAAGTTAAAGCTGTACCATTTAATAAGGAAAGTGATGCCTTCATGAATGGTTTTAAATCTGGGTAAAAATATGGTCCACTCGTCCTCCCCCCAAATTCCTAAACTATTTCCTCTGCCCTAATCCTTCTATTGGGAACTTTTTCCTCATCTGAGTTACAATATCAATATCAAATGCATTAGTCCCACCCCAACTATTTCACTTTATTTTTTTATTCTAAAAGACAATAAATCTTTGGATGTAAGGCACTGCACCGCTGTGGTTTCTTGCTTCTGTAATGGAAGTTATGATGCAAACAGACTTGGAGTTGCATCAACACATAGATCCACTGTCCATAACTTTTATAAAACATCCTCTATCTTTCTGTTTTTATCGATCTCTTTTGAGAACTAACTGGACTGCAAAGGAGTCAGTAATTCTTCTTTCTTCCCTAAAATTGCTTGTTTCTACTCATTTATTTTTCCATAGTGCCTTAGTCCATTCAGGCTGCTACAACAGAATACTACTATAAGTCTATTTTTATGACTGGGTAGCTTATAAATAACGGAAACTTATTGCTCAGTCTTGGAAATTTAACATCAAGGCTCTGGCAGATTTGGTGTCTGGTGAGAACCTGTTTCCTAGTTCATGGATAGCCAACTTTTCACTGTGTCCTCACATGGTGGGAGGGGTGAAGGAGCTCTCTGCTCTCTCTTTTATGAGTATCAATCCCATCCTTCAGGGCTCCACTCTCATGACCTATTCACCTCCCAAAGGTCCTACCTCCAACTCATCACACTGGGTGTTGGAATTTAATATGTGCATTTGGGGGGAACACATTCAGTCTACAGCATATAATAGAACTCAGAATTATATTTGTGAAAATGTCATAATATGATTATATAAATTAAATAAGGACTGTTTTTTAGTTTGTTTTTTATGGATGCCAAGTGATGTTATTGTTTATTGTGTTGTATTCCTTTTAGTCTCTTGTACCCATTTAGCTGGAATCTGCTCAAAAGTCTTTTCTGCCACAATAAGGGACTGTTCGGCAGACCTGCTCATCTCTGGTCTGTTCTATGTCCATTCAACATAATTCACAGTGACAAAAATGAAAGAAAAAAACTTTTTTGTCAAATGTATTTTGATACAGGATGGTGCTGGTACTCTATTTAGGGTTGTAGCATCATAAACAACCCAAATGGTGACTGGTACTTCAGTGACTGTGAGACACTGAATTACTGTGTAGTCAAAATCAATCTCTAACTACTTTCTTTGACTTAGTTTAAGAACATAGACACTTCAAAGAGATTGAGGAATAACTGGAAGAAATTTGAGCATGTATGTAAATGTAGCATTTAAGATATAATACATTTCAAAACAATGTAGTTCAATTTACTTTGAAAAAATCCTTTTAATTTAAGATTTTATGTTTTCTAACGAGACAAGTCTTGAAAACAGGAAAAATGAAAGAATTGGTTAAAAGTAAAAATAGATTAAAAAATGGTATAAACAATCTAAATTTCAATCCAATGTAGTGAAATGAAATCAAGTAAAGATCTATAATTCATTGAAAGAACACTATATAATCAGCAGGTATTATTACTAGGTACTTGATTTCTGATTTATCTTCACATTTCAGTGAGTCAGACTTACAGCTATTTTAAAGATGGTTACAGTGATACTGAGATTAAATAAATTGTGTAAAATCCCTCAGGTAGTAACAAAGGTTGGATTCAGTAACAGATATTTAGTGTTCTAAAATCTATGTTCTGTTCTAACTCACTGCCTGTCCAATATGTGCAAAATAACATAATAAGTGATGAAAGATGTTAAAATGAATAGGATTAGGTTTTTACTATGGAACTTAGAAAACAGACGGCAGATGCAGTATAAAGTAAAATAGCGTAAAAGCTAATGATTCCAGATTTGCAGTTAAAATTGCATGATTCACATCACTCATCACCTTTCTACCATGCTACATTCTACTCGTTTAGTAAAATTCTCTGTATTCATCATTCTCTTCTAGCTTTGCCAGTGTATACTCCCAGATTACTTTAACTTCTTGCTTTTCTCACCTCCAGTGTCAACTGCTACTGACCTAGGTGTGAGGTGCTGGAGGCTCTGCCTTCCCATCCCCACTGTCTCACCCACATCTCCCTGCTTGACAGTTCTCGTCTCTGAAAGGCTGACACGGATGCGGTCTATTACTGCAGGGAAGTCACCTACCCCCCATACCCTTTTTATTTAAAAAAACAAAAAAAAAAAAAAAACAAAAAAAACAAAAAAACGCTCTTTACTTTTTCCTTGATCTCTCCATTTACACCTCAGCTTAAGAGAAATCCAGGTTTCTCTAAAAACTCTCTCCAAATGATACCTACTGACCTTTTCTCCCTTTCTACATAAATACCACTTTAAAGATCAAGTATAATCTAGATGGTAAATTCCACTAATGAACGATTACAAGGAATCTTACTATTCCAGTACGATTAATCAGTCCAGTATTCATCTTAAATTACATTTGTAATGACCCTATCTCTAAAAAAAGGTCACATTCTGAGTTACTGGGGATTAGGACTTCAACATATATTTTAGGTGGACACAATTCAACCCACAACACCAACTTTTGGTTTTGCTGTTTTACCCTATTATATCTTTGATTTCTGATTCATTGATTTGTAAACTTTATTACTGTCTCCTGTCTACTTTCTTTCCTGATCTTTTTCTAATTTGTTAAGATAAACATTTAGAGCTCTGAGTTTCAATCTTCCTTCTTGTGCAACATTTGATTAAAGGTTATTACTCTTTCTCAAAACACATCAGCCCTTTTGATGCAGTCACTATGGAAAACAGTATGGAGGTTCCTTAAGAAACTAAAAACAGACTAACCATATGATCCAGCAATCACATTCCTGGGCATATATCTGGAGGGAAACCTTAATTTAAAAAGATACATGCATCCTGATGTTCATAACACCACTGTTTTTACATTAGCCAAGACATGGAAGCAATGCAAATGTCCACCAACAGATGAAAGGATAAAGATGTGGTATGTATATATACTTTGGAATACTACTCAGCCATAAAAAATGAAATAATACCATTTGTAGCAGCTTGGATGGACCTAGAGATTATCATACTAAGTGTAGTAAGTCAGAGAAAAACATATCATATAATATCACTTACATTGGAGAATCTAAAAATGATACAAATGAACTTATTACAAAGAAACAGACTCACAGACAGAAAACAAACTTATGGTTACCAAAGGGGAAAGGGGGGCAGGGATAAATTAGGAGTTTGGGATTAGCAGATACAAACTACTATATATAAAATAGATATAAACAACATGGTCCTACCATATAGCACAGGGAACTTCGTTCAATATCTTGTAATAACCTATAATGGAAAAGAATGTATATATGTATAAGTGAATCAATTTGCTGTATACCAGAAACTAACACAACATTGTAATCAACTGTACTTCAATAAAAAATAAAACAGCTCACAAGTTCTAATATATCATATTTTTAATTCAATTCAATACATATTCTAACTCCTACTGAAATTTCTTATTTTACTCATGTATTATTTTAAACTGAGTTTATTTTATTTTATTGAATTTTGTTTAGTTTCTTCTTGATTACAAATGCCCGTATTATCAGTCAGAATTACTCAACACATGAGTCTCACCTAGCATCAGGCAGTAATTAGCAAAGGATTCAAAACAGAGTTGCAGAAAATATTTCTCAATAGCTAGGAGACCTCAAACCCACTAAACACAGCTTCCTTAGACACCTTTTCCAAACTAGGATGTCATTTAGATTCAGAATAACAAGCACTAACTTTCTGTGCTTAATCAGTTAGTTGGGGATGTTTAGTTTTGGGATCTCTCAGCTTTTATATCTCACTAGTCACATAGCCAGGAGTATGTGACTAATTTCCATTTTTCAGGACAGCAGTGATTCATATACACAAAAATTACAGATTTATATACCAGATATATTTGCTGCAAATGTTTCTCAGACTAATAGTCACATATAAGAAAATCTCTGAAAAATCATTAATAATCTAGATAGTAAATTCCATCAGTCAAAAATCAGCCCCCAATTTCCTGAAAAGAGAGAAACTAGTTATAGACCCACTCTTAACCTTTTTCTACCCAACTTCACTGTGGTCAGAGTACTTACCCTGAATTAAGACAATCTTTTGAAAGTTGTTTAAAAAAATATGGCCTAGTACATGGTGTATTACGGTAAATATTCCCTGTGTTCTTGAAATGAATGCATATTTTTCCATTGTTGGGGCAGTGTTAAATTAATACAGTTAGGTTAAGTGTATTATATATAATTAGTGTATCAATATAATTAGGTTAAGTGTATTGGCTTTTTTATGTCTTTACCAATTTTTTGTCTGTTCTATCTGGTATTAGAAGACGTGGTAAAAATTTTCCCCTGTCATTATGGATTTATCTATTACTTCTTTTAGCTCTCATTTTTGCTCTGTCTACTTTGAAGCTTATTAAGAGTATAGAAATTTAGAATCATTTGACCTTACTGGATGACTGCCCTATTATAATTTTTAAAGTTCCTGTTTATTTCCTGTGATGCTTCCTGTCTTCCTACCCTTACTTCTGACTTCTCTGTGTCCTTCTATTTAAGGTATACAAGTTGTAAGCAGTATATAATTAAGCTTTGTTGTTTTTAATCTATCCTGAAAAACTTTCTTTATAATATTTAGACCAGTTATGTTTGGTATAATTATTGATCTGTTTGCATTTACATTCACTGTTTTACTATTTGTTTTCTACTAGAACCATTAGTCTTTCAGTTCCCTACAGAGAACCTTTACACATGTGGTTTCTTTAGTCTGAAATGTCCCTTCTCCTTTTCTATATTCACTTAGTTATCTCTCAATAAGACTTTAGTCATTTCCTCCCAGGAGATCATCTGGCCACCGTCTCTGTATGGTTCCTCTTCATAGTCACTCTTGTAGCATCTTGTTCTTTCTCTGCAGGGCATGTAACTCAGTTATTTTCTGTGACTATTTGATTATTGTGTGTCTCTTCTTCTAGACCACCACTTCATGATGGTAGGACTAATTTTTTTTCTAATCATAAATAAATACTTGTAGTATTAACAAGTTACTATGTAGAATCTAAAGCCAATTTGACCTTTCTTCACAAAAGTTAAATGAACATAAACAGAACTTTAAGAAATGACCTACACATTTCCTACATGTAGAACACCACCATCTCATTAAGGCACCACTGTTACATCAAGTCTAACTTGTCCTACCATTGGTTGTGTCAGGCTACCCTTTTGTGAGATGCTTTGCAGCTTCCTGTGACAGTAAGCTCATTCCTGTGTAAGAAAAACAGATTTCCCAAAACAATTCTATTTCTTTCACACCCACATGGAAGGAGAATAAGACTGACCAAGTGCTGGTCTATTTCAAATATTTTCCAGATTATTTGATGCAAATTCTTTTTCTACAATATTCCATTGTCATTTTTAAGTGAACTCGGCAAAGCTAAGGGCTCTGACTCATGAATGTTCACTTTCTTCCTGGATTAAGTAGGCAGTTGCAGGCAAAAATGTCCAATGACTCAAAGTTTCTATGAGTGTGTTCAAGATTTTTCCCTCTTGGAAATCACTCTGAGTCCAAGTGGAGGAAATAATGATGTGCCATGTGTCCTTCCTGCCATTCCTGTGCAAACAGTACACTCTTGAGGACTTTTATCCTTTCAGAAATATTTCAGCTTATCAAGGTCCTCTGATCCATTCTTTTACTAAAGGTAAAAAAAAATTCTTCCTGTGCATTTACTTTAAGAAAGTTTATAACAAATAATTCAAAAAATTAGAAAAAATCATGCAATTAGAGAATATGAGGTGAATAAACCCATTGCAAATTACCTGGAGCCTTAACTATTCTTGGGTCTAGTTGCCTTGTATTTGGCTAAATACATTCTGATGAGTTCTGATGAAAATCCAAGTAACAGTGCAGCCTTATCATGGACAGACATATTACTCTGCTTACTAGAGTAAACAGAGTAAAAGAGTGGATCTCTTCCTGGCAAAGTGTGTCAGATAGATATTAAAATTTTCACTGTTAAAAAATATTTAACTCCTCAAAAAAATCCCTTCTGCCTTTGATTCCTTGGAAATAATAACTGTTACCTATAAACCACATAACCTTCACATTGATGGATTTTTTTTAAGATGTCCAACAATTCAGATTGGTTGAAACTTGAATTGCATACTGAATCAGAAGTTGTATTTCTAGCCTAGAGAGGTAATTACCTACCATTTTAATGATATAATTAATTACTTAGATTTTCATTTGGACTTTCACATACAAAATTTAAATCACAAAATGCAGAATATAAAGGTGGAGCAGAAGTATAATAGCCAGGTATTCACTTCACCAAAGCATAACAGCAGATACTGTGAAAAGATTTAGTCTATGTATTTATGAAAATGAATCATAGATAAAAACCATTTAATTTCATAAAGAGGAAAACTATGCCTTAAATTTGTTTTAACAATACTAAGGAAATCCTTCTTAAAATGTTCACAGAAAATCCAATCATTTTCAGATTTTTTTTAGAATTGCCCATTTTTATATATTCACACTACTTGGAGAACTATGTCCTGAAGAAACTCATTTCATTCAGTGCCACTATTTTCCTGAGAAAGTGTTGCACATATAGCATATGCTCTAGCCTTTGGAGATAAATGTCCAGTTAATAACCCAATAAATACTTGCCCTTCCCTTTTCCCCCCTAGAATAAAAGAAGGTCCTGTTTGACTGGGTGCTCCTCCCCTAACATGCCTGGGAATTCCTGAAAAATGTTTCCATATTCCACCAGTTCAGCCTCTTTGCCTCTACATTCTCGGCCAGCCGTTCTCTTCTGACCCTCTGCTCTGTTCCTCAGAGGCGCAGGCAGACCACCAGCACAAACCAACCTGTCCTCGAATGCGACTGGAATTCTGGAGCCTCTTGACCACAGCTTGAGCACAGAGTCTAATTCAGCTGAAAGCAGGCAAAAACAGACTGTGATATTTGAGAAAAATATTACAGGGGCTTAGGGGATCTGAAAAACACTAAACACTGGGGTAAAGGCTTCAGCTGGACACTGGGCATCACAGCTTCCAGAGTCCATAGGATCTGTCCAGACCAAAAACAGTTACAGCCTGTTTTGCCTTTTCAGGACCATTGTTGCCATGTTTTTATATACCATGCTTCTCAGATTTCCTACCTTTTTCTGGGGCCCAACAGGAGGAAAATCAATGTGTACCCCTCCCCCATGGTCTCAGCCAACCTTTGATTGTATTTCTTAATTATGTAATAATTTTGTCCCTGGGGTAACCAGTTTTAACACTAACACACTGGAAAAAAAACAACAACAACAAAAAAAACCCACTAATACACTGAACACTTTACCCTTCATTATCACAAATCTCTGCATTCCCTGATAAGCAAGGGTTTTGATTTGCACATAACACAACACATAGGCTTAGTGGTGAGAGAGACAGAGAGACCTCCCTCCCAAAGAGAATTTAATTCTTCTCCAAAATATAACATAGGGAAACCTACTTCTGGCCATGACAGAATTAACTGTGACTAGATTTGCCTTCCATATTAAAAAACTAGCAAAACAAAGAAAATACACAAAAAACTGTTTTCAGAGATTGGCCAGTGCAGTCATATGATTCTGCGATAAGGGAAATAAGATGATCTCTAACGCATAACTGGAATTTGAGGCTGATGGCATTTCCTTCACTGCTAATAAAGTTCACATTCTGTAAAGACTGTTTAAAACTTTTGAAGATTTTTTTTTCATAATAGGAACACAAGAGAAATGATAAACTGAAGGAAATAATAGTTTCAACTACATCAGTCACTGTTTATAAACCCAGACATTACTCTAGAAGTTTCAGGCAGAAAGGAATTGGACGCAAGTAATTAAATGCCCATGTCACAGCTGGAAGGGCTGTGAAAGGGTTCAGGGAAAGTCACTGCTGAATGTTAGGAATTTGGGCAGTGAAAGAACTGCAGGGACCCACTGTTGATGACCCGGCTAGCTACAGCACCGAAAAGGGTGATTTTCAGTAGGATGTTCAGAAGCTTTAACACATGTCCATTGCTCCACAGGAGCAATGATGGCTCCTACTTCTTGTTCTCCTTCCCAGTACTGAGGAAGTACCTGTCTTTGGTGGAGTCTAATCAGGACTCTGATGGTAGCAGGGATACTTGGAAATGCAGTTCTGAGTCTTTGGGCTGCTCTAACTAGACAGTCTGACACAGTAAGGCATGCAAGTTGCAAGACATTTATTCATACAAGTTTTTTTGAGCAACTACTTACAATACACAAGGCATTTCACTAGGCTGTGAGAGGAGGCATGGATAAATTAACACCTGTCCTCAAATAAAAATGACAAGTTAGAGGCAAAGCTCAGACTTGTAGTAAATACTACAGTTGAAGGAAGTATATGGTTAGTGCCAAATCTGTACTGTAAATAAAATGACCAGAGAAAAGAGAAGGCACTTACGGAGGTCCAAATTTTGTGATGTTCCATTAGTTGCCTAGTACTTTAAATTAATAATGTTTTAGCAGTATCTACATTGCAAGAAGCATTTGCCATAAAGTAAATAAATCCCCATTTAACCCACTGCAAATGACATATTTTCCTTATGATCACTGAGCCACTGCTGCCCGTTGAGTTTATAAACTGTAACTTGGTGGAGCCTCCCGACTCCAGAGTCCAGACCTCAGCTATGTACATGGAGAACTCTCTTTGTTAGTTCACTCAGAGATTAATATTTTCCAGGGTCTGACTCACACTAAGCAACACATAACAAGCAAATGTATAAAGCAGAAAGCCAGTGTTTTGATTTACCATGAGAGACCCATCCACCCAGATCACTAGAACTGGTTGTGTAAACAGGGCATGGCTTTTAGATAGGAAGAGACAGTAGATTTTTTTTGTGGACAAAATACCCATTGAATAGACAGAGAACACCCCCACCCAAGTCCTTGCCATAGAGCAATGTATTAGACTACTGACAAATTCTTATTCAGAAATGTACTCTCTACTCTTACACATAACACTACATTTGTGTGTGATTACCATAGGCATAGAATAATTTCTGGAGTTTTCATCTGTTCCTTGGTTTTATTTTTGATGGGCATCTGCCTGGTAGGATTTTGGTGACATCCCAGACTTATTTATAAAATATCTCCTATAGTGGGTTAACTCTCCAGATGGCTTATTGTATTAATTTCTGTTGATTCTTCTTAGCTACAATTTCAGAGGTTGATACTTCCCACTGGTCTCCAAATGCTAGGGGTGTAGCTCATTCACCATATGGAGATACGGATACACTGACTACAGCTAATACAGACAGTTAATATTCATACTTATAACCATTTAAATAGCTTCTGAATATTTTAGAATTATTTTTAATAAAGGTTATGAAACGTTTCAAAGCTACTTTATATTGTTTTACAAATGGAATACCACTGCTTTTTTGTCATGCAGATGTCAAAAATTGCTCTCATTACTCAGAGAAAAGTGACATCATATTGTAAAACATTATTTTTATCTCTGCAAAGATTTAAAAACAATTTCATTCTGATCTCCAGCCTCTTACTCTACTTAAACTCTCCTTTCATATGCAGTGATGTAGATTTCTATTTTAAGTTTTACTACCAGTTTGTGATTTTTGTCCCTTTCTCTATTTGCAATGATAATTGGCTAATTAGAGAGTTGATCATTCACCAAAAAAAAAAAAAAAACAAAAAAAAACAGCACTGTTGAGAAGCTGGCTTTGGATATGCAAATATTCTTATGTATCAAAAAGGATTCTTTTTAATGTTCCCCCCCCAAAACTCAAGTGTCACTTCTTTTTTCTTGTCTTCACTTCTGAAAGGTCATCAATGATATTTTTTAAACACACACAAAAATAAACTGTGATTAATTTGTTTTATGAACTTTGTACTTTTATGTTTGTGTACATTTTTTAAAATGTGCCACTATCATTTATTTATGCATAAAATCTTGGCTCAACTAACTATAGTATTAACATTCAGTTTCATCTTGACATGTGGTCATTAGCACATTGAGTTTTTAAGAATTATAGAATTTCTTTTAGAAATTGTTATGGGAAAGGTATATTTACTCAAGGAATACAAATTTAGAATATACTTTTGCAGACTAAATAGAGGATGAAATAGAACCATGTCTTTCTCTTGGCCCCACGGTTTTGGTACTGTATAAATTTTTTTTAATTAAAGCAGCAAATACAGCAAATCCAAGGTCTTTGAAACCAATGATTTTGCAGATAACTTCTTCTGTTTCTTAATTTCCTCCAAGTAAATTTGTCCATGAGCATCTATTAATCTTCAGGCAATATCAATTTATTTTTAAAACTAGTCAATCATTTGTTATGTGCTTATTGTGTGCTGTTTACAGATATTATTTCATTTGACCCCTGAATAAAGTTCATTAAATGTTAACAGCAATTTTACAGATGAGGAAAAACAGGCACAGAAAATCTGAATAACTTACTAAAGTCCCACAGATAACAAATAGACAAGCTAAGAGATGAGCCTGTGGCTGGCTGCCTGATCCAAAGCCTGTGTTCTTAATCCCTTTGCTATAATCAGGTACTACTGTGGGCCCTTTTCTGCAATGGAAGACAAAAAGAAATATATGTAGCAATATTTAGCTTAAGTAATGTACTCTCATTTTGGAAAGGATAACACTTCTCAAAGTTCAGCTTTTCTTGGAGCAGATTGAGATTAATGTTGAACTGATTCCAGGACTATAATATCTCTTAGCTTTCTCTCCTTGTTTGTCCATAGCAAATCCCTTCTAACAGATTCCTTCTATAGAAGGTGAAGTCACATGACCCAACTATCTTAGCCACAGCTTTTTTGGATCATGGTGGGCATCCAACCCATAATATCCTACACAAAGACTGGATTATGGTCTAGAAGAAGTCTAGCCCAAAGCTTCATTCCATAGGGATCATGACCTGGATTAATCACATAGTCTTTCTTAAAGTTCGATTGGAGAAGTATTGAGAGTGTCAGTTAGTGACCTAAGCAGGAATATTTCGATATAAGGGCAGAATCTAAAAAAGGTGACCAGAGAGAAACAGAAATAGAGAGTAACTAAGTCAAACATAATAGTGAATCTACGGAAGGCATCAACACATTTCTGCAGCTAAGGGGTCTTCAATTATAACCTGGTAACTAGAGCTGCCTCGAGGAATAAGGATCATACAGAAGGGAGGGGGAAATCAGGACAGCTAACCAGAAAGCAAGTTCATGAGCTCTTGCCCACCTCGTCCTCTAATTCTGATGAATGTTCCCATATTATATGTCTAGCACACTAGGTTCAATTTCCAGGTGTATTACCTACTAGTTTTGTATCTTAAGCAAATCTACTCCCTTTGAGACAATTTATCCATCTATAAAATGGACAGGACAGATATTATGTGATAGTTTCTGGCAAATGGTAGACTCTTTACAAACATTGCTCAAATTTACATGTAAAACAAGCAATTCTTCATCAGGACTCCTGTTCAACATTAGGCTTTGGTCACACTTATTCTGCCCTCTTTTCTCCTCTCTCATATCTTCCCTCATTTCTCCTTGTGATGAAAGTAGAGGGGATCTCAGTCAAATTTCCCTCAGTTCCATCACCTGACAGGCTTCTGCACTTACATTCTATTGAAGACCATTCTCTTTTGAACAAACTCTTAACAGGAGGATGTCAGTGGACCTAAAATACTCCACGTCTCCTTTTATCAAATTGCTAATCATCCTTTAAACCCATTTCCAAGAAGCTTTTCCTGATGACTCCCTGTCCCCAACCAGGATTATTTGCCATATTCACACTGTTCCTTCTACTTCTACCATAGTTCTTGGTGAGATGATCTTGTCACCCCATCATGGTGGCAGTCTCTATGAGGGCAGAAACAGCATATTACTTATTTTTTAATCTCTTGATGTAACACAGTGCCTGGCACACAGAAGTTATTCATTAACTATCTGAACTGGAAGGCAGTGTGCTGAGCCACGGGGCAGGCTGCTAAGAACAGAAGCATTACCAAATCAAAAGGGCAGCGAGATGCTTGAGCTGGATTTGCTGATTTCAGGCCTCCCATCCTTCCCGGCAGGGGGAGAATCACCTTTATTGTGCATGTGCGGCTGCTTTGCCACAGCCCAGAAGTGCAGGTGCAGATATTAGCATTGAGCATATTTGCATAAGCAAGAACTCTTCAATTTGTCATGAAAAGCTAGGATTCCAAGAAGGGAGGTGATAAGTTGAAAAGTAAGGGGGAAATATGTTGTAAGAAGAATCTGGCACACCCCTTCCCCACCTCCATATTAATGGAATGGAAAAGGTGGGGGAAGGAAATGTTATGCTACACGTTGGCAGGAAAATTGT
The DNA here is from genome assembly GCF_036321535.1 of Camelus dromedarius. Taxonomy (NCBI): domain Eukaryota; kingdom Metazoa; phylum Chordata; class Mammalia; order Artiodactyla; family Camelidae; genus Camelus; species Camelus dromedarius. The sequence goes on from NC_087439.1 coordinate 35,006,341, forward strand.
GCGTGTCCTGTGAGCAGATGAACATGGGACTGCGAACAGGAAGCTGATTATTCCAACACATTATATTTCTCACTGGAAATATCATCCTGGAGGAAAAGTCCAATATCTCTACTTTTTGAGCACCTACTGCTCTGACTTTCTACATAATGTTGGGCTGGAGATAAAAATGTCATCTTATTAAGTGCCCTTCCTCTAAGGTAATCATAAGGTGGATAGATACTTATTACATTTGTGTATTCGGCTCAACAATGACCTCCACTTAACCACCATCACCATTTCCTGGGAACTACCTTTTTCTTTCTCTCCAAGCAGCTAGTGAGAGTAACTCATTTTTATATGATCTCTGTCCAATGCAAAACACTCCCTCTTCCCTACTGCTACCTCCTCCTCTCCCTAGTCACATTTGATGGTCTCAGAAGTAGAACCTAAAGCAGTGTATACTAATCAGAATCTCTTTCTAAAGTTGGGATTGAGAGAAGATTGTCTCCAATGAAAAAATTGGGGAGTGTCTTTCAGCCAGATTTTCCACCCTCTGGGCCAGAGAAGTAGAGAAAGCTACAATGGGACTGAAGTAATACTGAGTAAGAATGAAACAGCTATAAAGAGAGGGGAAAGATGGAGAGAGAAAAATATTTGAATCCTTGGTTTCACATTATTCCTGAGGACCATTTGTTTTTCATTCCTTGCCTGTGAGACACTCCCATATCCTTAAAAACAGCTCCTTTCCCCCTAAAGAGAGCTGGAGTTGTCTTTTGTTAAATACAGTCAAATGAATCTTAAATATTTCAATTTCAGATCATCTTAATATGAATCCATCTGAGAATGACCCAGACAGCCCCCTTTCATCTTTAAAATGTAACAGTTTCATGTCTACCCAAGACTAAAAACATAATCAAAGTTAGCATTAAATGCAAACCTGTAAAGACTACTAGAGCTGAGCCATTAAAAAAAAAAAAGTTAAGAGCTGCAAAGGTTTTTCAAACAAGAAATAATGTTTAATAAGTCACAGAAGCAAAAAATACCATGCAGTAAGTAAAAGCAGTCACCTACATCAATCAATAAAACAAGTTTTGTGGGGTTGTTGTTGTTGTTGAATTCCACAACAGTAGCTTTAAAAAAAAAGAGAGAGATGTGTTTAAAGCTCTGCTGTGCAGCGGCCGCCCTAGTTCCCACATGGAGGGTGGTATTTTGAAAAAGGTAAGACACAGGTGTGCATCGTTCGACATGGAATTCATTAACAGGTTGTATTATTTTACTCAGCCTCCATGGAACATCACAGTGGACTGATAAACCGCCACACTTCAGGCAGAGGGAGGACCGTAAACAAGTTTTCAAATGAAAAGGCTGTGGAGTTAGGAATACACACAATATGCCCCACGCCAGCTGATTTATCCAGCTGGTTAGGGGAAAGAGGATCTTTTCTTAGTATCAGTGCATTTTCAGTGTGACAGAACCCTGAATCCTGTTACTAACCCCACTAAATTACTTGGCAAGGGCTGGACCCTATTTTTCTTTGGGAAAAAAGAAGTACCAGCGCAGTAAGATAATTTGTAGTTCTGGGTTTCTAATATACAATAATTCTGACCATTTAAAACAGTTTTTTTTAGGAAATATTTTATAGTGAGAGAAATAGTTTTTGACATTTTGGGGGGAAAAGAACAATGGGCCGTTTACAGGTCTACACAGCAGATTAATGAATCTAATTGAGTCTGTAGGGAAATGTTTCAGTTTAACTACTGGAACTAATTTATACATTCACTACATCGTAATAAGTCAATTTAAGTTTCTGGAAATAAAACTGGATATCCTGGGTATAGATTTGAACTATAAATTTCTGCAAGAAAGGAGTCTGTGTGTTCATTATACATTGTAAAATTACCATATGGACCTGTCAACACTTCTTAGCACAGCTTTGTAATAATGTCATTTAGTTTAACATTGTAATGTGCCAACTGAATTAATGTGTATGACACAAAGCATGTTTCCCTCCCAACCTCTGCTTCTGGGGAGCTGCGCAACTTTTAAAGATTTTTCTCAAGGCAAGAGCCTCCTGCATTTGCATACAGAACTTCAGTTAGAAGATTGAGTGTAATCACATTTACTGGGAGCTGCTGAAAAGCAAGCTACAAACCTCTGATGCCTAAACTTTCCAGAAATATGCAATCTCTACAAATGGGAATAAATCTTTACCTGCAAAACCTTACTTTACAACCATCACTAATTTGCATCTAGATAGCAATCCTTTTCTTTATCAATTTTTAAAATCATGTCAAGCTCTTCAGAAGAGTTGAGAACACATTCTACACATAGTAACACTTGATGTTACTTTATTACTCAAAATGTTCTCCTCAATCTGGATATTTTTAACATAAATACAAAAACATCTTCCTTCCACATATCACTAGGCCATGACATACTGTAACCCTGTGGAAAACCATTCAAGCAAAATGGGAAATAGAAAAAGAACTGCTAACGCTTACCATGTGTGATGTCATTTACATGTATGATCTGATTTGATTCTCATAATCCATTTTGTGGATGAGGAAACCAAGACACAGAAATTAGGTCGTTTCTCCAAGCTCCTGTCCGTAGAAGAACTTGGATTTGAACAGAGACCTGTCTAATGCCAGAGCCAGAGTTCTTAACCAATTCACCATGCTCTATCCAGAACAGTAAGAATTACCAATTCCATACAGAGCTGACACTGTTCCAGACAATCAAATCACCCAAGTCATTTATCCTCACAACCATATAAAGCTGTTATTATTATACCAATTTAATGGGTGAAGAAACTGAGACACAGAGAGGCTGTATAACTATCTCAAAGTCACATTGCTAGTTAAGCGGCAGAGCAGGGATTTGAATCATGGCAAACTGACTTTAGGGTTCAATTTTCCTCACAACTATGTAGATATTTGTTTCCACCATGACATATCTTAGCAAGAGAGTGGATTTCATCTCTTTCATTTGATCATAGGAGCTTCTCAGGTCCTAATCTGTATATAAATTTGGCTGTAACCGTTCTTTGGGTTAAGGCAATGCCTTTGAAAATTCCCTTTCCCTTAGAAAAGCAAAACACTGTAATATAAGCACTTCTGAACACACTAGGATAGGTGAGTTGATCTGATGAGCTACCTGCCATTCTGCAGAGTTAACATTTCAAGTGAAGGAACCTGTTTCAAGTTTTTGATAAACATTTCAGAAAAGGTTCTGGTGCCCCCTGAGAAAGCCATGCCAGGTTAGGAGTGAAACTATGGCATGTCCTGAATAAATGGGCCACTATTTGCACCATTAGGAAAAAGGATCCCTAAAGCCTGTTTGACTCAGACTTGGATGGTTATGGCAGCTTGACACAGCCAAACACCAGAAGTGAGATGATCAAAGAAACTTAACTTCTTCACACAAATCATCTTTCTTGGTTTCAGACCAAGCTTTCCCAGCTTGCTTATCCTCTTCCCACTCTGTTCCTACCATTTAGACAAGACATTTGAACTTCAATTTTCTCACTTTCAATCCTTGGTGGTCTGGGACTGGGCTCCCCACTTGCTCTGATGGTTTGTGCCCTAATTCCAGTCTCCGTGATCTAAATCATGCTGTAACTGATAATCCTTGGAAGGGAATAGCCCAGGCCCTATAATGGAAATTCAGACACCCCAAGGTCAGATGTGTATTCTGCTGCTTGGAAGTCTTATTGGCATGGTTGACTACGGCTATGACAATAGTTGCAAGAGCAAAGAGCAGGAGTGCTGCCCCTACCACCATCTCCTTCGCCGTCAATTCCATCCCCGTTATTTATGTTTGTCCTCTAAACAACTGTCCTGAAAGATCCTTTGTCAAATTTTATGGGCTCCCCTGCCACTCATTCAACATTGATGGCTACTTGCTTCCTCGTAGGAAGATGCAATAAACATATTGTGACTATTAAGCAAGTTACATCAAAATCTGTGAGTGCAGAGAACTTAGCTTTACAAAAATCTTTTACATAGGCCTCTATTTTTCCAGAAAGTATGCTTAATTGCTGTTTCCTATTTCCATGAAAGATTATAAAGAAACCCAACCCTCAGTGTCTACAATGAAGTAACAAAAATTGGATGACACCATTTAATTCACCTCAAGTTGGTGACAGTTGTATACTTTCAGACACCATCATTCATGTCCCCACAGGAGGGAAAATGGCACATGAAAGCCTCTGCTTATGAGTAGTCTCTTAGTGAAGCCCACAGTGGTTGACGCTGAGTTGAGGCCAAACCCCCTTAGCTAACTGAACTCTGGGTCAGGCCTGTTTCTCAGACATTCACAAGAAAAAAACCACACCAGAAGTAATCTGGAAACACTGAAAATAGTCCTGGAGAGTGAAACAGCACAGTAGTAATGCTTTCTGATTGGCCTCCGTTTCTCACATTATGGAACATCTGTGTCACTGGCTTTAAAAGGAAAAGAAGTATGGAAACATTCCAAAACAACCACCTTTACCAAACTAAAGCAAATATAATTCCTAGGAGAGTTGAATTTCCCTTGTGACTCATGTTTAAAAATCACAAAACTAAGTATGAGTCTAATAAATTATCTGAGTAATTTACTCAAGTTGGGAAATGATTAGGTCAGAAAGCTCACATCACAGCTTGGCTTTCTATATTGATCAGTGGTGGGGCCTTGGCCCTGATTCCCCTTTCCTTTACCCTCCCAGGCACTGGTACAGTCTTAGGCTATGCAATCCACAATTAGGAAGTGGTTAATTATCTCACAAATTTAGGTAGTCCAAATCTAGATTATGTGGATTCCAAATTGGGTGTTTTGGCCTTGGAATTAAGTTCCAAGAACATTATAAAATATTATAAAATAATCTTCTTTACTGGAAAGTCCTGGCTTAGTTTTAACAATTTCCTAAGTATGAGGAAAATTATTATACAATACCATTTTAAAATAAGTTTGTGTCCTTTTTTTTTTTTTTTTTAGCAGTTTTAAAGGAATGTGTGCATCTCTTTTGTCTTGTGATAACGATAAATGGAGAGAGATGTAAAGGATCGTTCTCTTCTTGATTACATTTGCACTTTCCCATCCAACGTCTCCTACTTCCGCCTACCCCTTGCCTTCAGTATATGCCTAGCCTTTTCATTTAGATTAAATGTAATTTGTTCAAATCATCCTTTCCAAACTTTAAGAAATCCTATCTAGTATATGAGGCAACACATAGCTTTAAAATACTTAGCATTTGTATGATGCTGCTCATCTTCAATGCTCTTTAGAAATATTAGCTAATTAATTAATTAGTTCCTGATTACAAGGGGGTAGAAGTTCAAGGAGAAAACTGACGTTTCTCCACCTTTATAAAGAAAATCTTGCTTATGTTAGAGAATATTATTTCTCCTTTTGAGTAATCTGTATTATCATAAAAAATGTTATATGTGCCCTTTGCTGGGATTAGGTATAATAATCATTAAAAATGAAGAATAGTAGTAATAATAACAGTATAAATACAGCAATATTTCGTAGAGTGGGTACATACATTTGTCAGACCCTGTGCTCCTTAAAAACAGGAACTGGGTCCTGTTCTCCTTTGTGTTCTGACACCTAACCCAGTCCCTGGCACAGAAAATATAAATACATTAATTTATAAGTAATGAAGCCTAATTTATAAGCTTTATTTAATAGTGACAAACAAGATAAGCATCAACACAAAGTAAAATTACTCATGTAAAAAGAAAAGTAAACAACTCAACAATGTGGTTAATTTTCTGATCATGAAATTGTATCCTAAGGAAGAAAACAGAAAGAATTACCAAATATGAGCATAATCAGCCTGTGTGTAGAGAACAGATTTAGCTTTTGATGTCATTTTGTACAAAAAGCAATCGGACTCATTTAAACTTAAGCTCAGACGTATTTTCTTAGAAGAGTCACCCTGATATCATAACAGTTGAATTAATTGAGAGCATTATCCCTCCTCAGCCATCTGACGCCAAGCAGCTAGATATTTCAAATTGACCTTTTAGTTTTACACACGAGTTCCTGATGTGAGGTAGACATGAAACTAGGCTGTCCACACACATAAACAGTACAGCTTCTGATAGAAAAATTACATGTTTGGTAATAGAAATAAAACGATTGATATATTTTTTACATTTTGAGATAACATCATAATTTTGTACATCATGATTTAAGATTTATATTTTCTTTCTAGACAGAGGAGATCCTGCTTTTTCTCTATTATTGAGTAAAACCTAACCAACTGATAATTTTTTCTGGTATATAATGGCTAAGAAATATGACCAAAATGATTGCAAAAGCAATCTAAAAATGTGGATTTGTAAGCTTCTTAAACATTAATGTATATAAATAGAAAAATAGATGTTAAATCCTGCAGTGCAGCAGTGGTTCTTAATGCTTTTTGGGTATCTGGCCTCTTTGAAAAATTGGTAAAATGTCTAAACTTTCCTCAGAAAAAGTAATACAATGGTAACACAAACACAATATTTTGCACTTATTTCAAAAGAGTCACACAACACCTTGAGAAGCCCATGCCCAGTTCATAGAACCCACATCCCTTGGAAGATGGTGGTACCACTGGCAGAAGTTGAGAGATGCAGAGGAAAAGGTCTAGCAGAGTAGATCAGTTCATATTTGGGTTTGTTTAAAGTTTCAGGTGTCAGTAAACATCAAGTCAAAATGGTCAGCATGTAACTGGAAAATTAGAAACTGGAGACAGAGAGGCTGGGGCTAAAAGTAGAAAATTTTGATCATACACAGAGGTGATGACTAAAATGAGAGTGAGTGAAATCATTAAGGGAGAAAATATAGAAATAGGAAAGAAAAGATGGTTGAGAAGGTGGTGAGATGGCTACTAGTTAGAAGTGTGAAAAAGAACAAATGAGAAGAAAACCCAAAATGAGAGACCAAAGATGTAGACGAACAGCCTGGAAGATCAGTGTCTTATCAAGAGAAAGTCAAACAGCAGGTAGTCAACAGTGTCTGAAGCTTAAGAAAAACAAATATTGGGAACTGGGTAAAGATAGTTTAGTTTGGTGAACAGATCTCTATTAAACTAGAAAGTGTCAGTAACTCGATTTTTAGGGATTAAAAACAGAGGAGGAGTAAGCAAGAAGGCAGAGAAGCTACTGTATTGAGAAATGTTACAGTCAAGTAAAAGGAGAAAAAGAATGTAGACAATGCTTAGATGACATTAATCGCATCATTTTAGGACAGAATTTAAAGAATATTAGCAACAAGATAGTGAGGTGACTTCCCCCTAACCTTCCATCCTCCTATCTGATTATTGTCTCTCAGGTAGTCTTGCTTTTCCTGAGGCATCAGAAGTTGCTAAACTCACTAGACTGACGGATTTAGCAAAGCAAGTTGCTATTGTTTTAGATGGAGAGACACAACCCTTTTATATTCATTATACTGGGACTACAAATTGCTTAAAAATTAACCAAAAAAGATTAAAAAAAAAAAAAAAGACTATTTGACTCTTTATACCTGAAACAGAGGGACTTTCATAGTCAGGGGGAAGTTTCACCTGCCTGGAGAATAAGTCTAGATGATGTGGGCTGACTGCTAATGTTTACAAGCTGATGAAATGTTGTGAGATTTCCCTTGGATACGTCTTGAATAAAGGACTAGTGAAGTTACTACAACCCTACCTCACTGAATTAGTTGAACGGGCTAATTCTCACAAATGGATAGGATTTAAGACACGACTGCAAGATTTTTATCCAATTGCATAAATCTATGTATGGATGTAGGTTCAGATTTGTAGACACTGGATATAACAGGTAAAGATACAGACATTTTCATCTAGCAACTTTCATGTACATTTAAAAGCACTGTTTAGTATATATTTCTCAGTAAAATAGCATGCTCAAAAGGAGGAATTTGTTGCAATAAAATATAAAGCCAAGCTCTAAAGTTACTAGCTTAAGATCAGAATGCCTTAGATATTTAAATTTGTGCAGAAGGAGTTATACATAAACTCTTTGGCCAAAGCCACCAAATATGAAGTTGGAAAGGCGACATCTTTGTGTGAGTGAATAAAGAAGTTTAGAATCTTACTTTTAAAAAATTACCTCTGTACAGTATATGCACATGGGAATTACTAAAATTGTAAGTATTATTTTTATTTAAATGCAGAATGCAAAGGTATTGCAGTGTGCACATACTCACCCTTAGAACAGAATTTCAAATACATACTCGATAAAAATCCTTTGCTTATCTATTTGATTACCACATAAAACTGAACTTTTATTTTCCGTATTACTATAAATTTGCTTTCTTTCAAACTCTAATCCAAGACTAATGACATCTTAGAATACACACACACAAACACACACCCCCACCCACCCCCCAGGATTACAGAATTAGATCATTTAAGAGCTATATGGGAATTTTGAGCATGTTTACATCTAAGTCCAGCCTCGAGTTAGCAGACATGAAACTGAGCTCACAGGTAAGTCCCTGGCCCCCAGTCCACAGTGTGAAAAATCTGGTGAGTATTCTGACCTTCAGGCTCATAGTCAACCAACTTTCTTCCATATTGCTCTCCTTTATCATTTCACAAATATCCGCTGCAAATGTCTCACTTTTTGGTATATTATGGTATATTATGCCAACATGCGTACCTTTCTCCTGCACCTAGAGAGAGTCGTGAAGATTTCCTATATTCCTTCAGACACAGCGAATATGCTAAATACATAAGGGTTCAACCTCATGGAGTTAATCTAGGCTTTTTTTCTTGAGATGAGTCTCTTCACAGATGGAGATGGCTTATTCATTTCAAAATCAATATTTTAAAGATAACAACTGATTTTTTATTGTATCTCTGTCCTCATCTCATTTCTGTTGGATCCATAAAAAAGGAGATCACATGACTTAAATTATAAGCACTGATCTTTGAGGTTTGTATGAGGTTTCTAGTCTGAAACATTATCAGTAACACTGTCATGTGCACACAAAGCTTGTGGCATAACATGTATCCAGTGGGTCACTTTACAAGTTGTGATGTCTCCTCCAGGCATCTTTTTTTGGCAGCCTGTGCAGGATACTGTTGAAAAGCTGGCGTGAAGGGGGAACAGCAATACCTCATCATTCACACTCAGCCTAAATGAAGAGATCTTAGATAAGACTCACTTAATCCTTGATTTTAATCCAGGGTAAATAGTCAAATAAACCATTCTATTTCTTCAAGCTCTAATTTGTCTTTTCCTAAGAAAAGAATAAGAATCTCTTGCTGTAAAAGATGCCTGCATCTCCCCTGAGATAAAACCACAGACTATATTAGGCTAATATGGTAGAGTCCTTTATAGGTCGAGTACTTTAAAATACAGTACCTCATTTAGACTATATCTAAGTGTTTGGGAATTATGAAAAGTGAGACTTAAACAGAGATTTTTCAAGGTTATGATTGTAACAAATGTCTCTTTGTTATTTTTGTTCTTAACTGTTATTTTCCGTTTTAAAGCTCCAAGAACTATGCAGTGCTGACAGTTTTTAGCCTGCATGTAGAAAATGGTGTCTACAGTTAGGGACTGTCATGGCCCAGTGGAAAGACCATATTTAAAAAAAGGTAAGAGGCTCATACGCTCATGTGAGTGCTTTGTCACCAGCATGCCACCAAAATGTGCCAGTGGATCTTTTTCCTAACTATCCTCTAGGATATTAAATATTTAAATATTTCCCCCGGATACCAGAATCTCAAGATCCCTCTATCACATGACTTACAGGCCCCAGTGAGAATATTTTGTGAGACTGGGTCTTAAAGTTATGTTTTGTCTTCCCTTTCTACTTGTAAGCCTCTTTGAAACCTCCCTTTGAGGTCATCCAGATCAGCTCAAGTTAAACATTTGATAAGTCCATCTGTGTCCACAGTCACCCACAAACATGAGAAATTGCCACCCATCTGCCTCCCTTTGCTCTCACTTTGTTCCCATCCTGGTTACTTTGTTCTCTTATATCTCAGGGAATATTAGTACCCTCCTCCCTCCAGGAAATGTGAAGAGAATGAATTCCACGCTACTTCTGTTCCTAAGAGAAGTATGTTAACAGAAATGGCATATCTCGTTGTGCTGTTATTTACATGTGTTCCACAAACACTCTAGCAATATCCTCACATTTCAATGAATATGTTGTTTAACTTCCTGACTTGGATTTACTATTAATCATTTCAATTTAAGTATGACTCATCAATTACTCTGCATGTTTCCCAAATGGATTTTTCTCTTAATGACAAAAAGTGTTATCAATTCAGGGACACTTTTTAGAGTCAGTGACTTTCTGTTCTGTTGCCTGCATTAAATGATGCCACTATTAACTAATGTTACCAAAAGCTGACTATTTGTTTTAGTCACTTTATCACTCTGGAGGACAATAATTCACTTTTTGGTAATAAAACAATGCCAGGATGATTTTAAACCAGAAAAAGTATAAATAAGAAACTTACAGATCTGAAGCAATTCAAAATTTTTATCACATTCTTGGGGCATTTCTGTATGAAATTCTGATAGTTACTAATGAGTCTAAAAATAATGTTATGATTCAGACAATCCTATAAATATGATTAAGAATTCAGAATAGCTCTCAGAATTCAAAAGAAAACAAATATGCCAGTGAATTTCAAAAGGGAGTACTTAAATCAATTTTAATCACTTTTTTCTTAAAAAAAAAAAAGGGACTAATGTTATCTGAAACAGATATCTACAGATTACAGCTGAATTTTGCAACCAAGTCATATGAATTCAAAATCTTGTAAGATATATCCCTCCACAATTGTCACGTAGCTTTGGAATAATGCAGAGAACCAATTTACTCTTTATTTGCCATTGCTTCTTAGGTTCATTTTCCTTGTTTGGTAAAATCACTCATACTGTAAGAATATGTATGAAATGCTAGAGTATAGCAATGCAAAATAATTTTACTTAGGTAAAGACTACGTGTATTTTCAAAATCTGCAGTTTTCCCTTAAAAAAGATTTTTTTGTTGTGATTTATCTCTTGATGCTCAAAAAATGTAAAAGGATTTTAAATCTCTAAGTGTACTTTTGAACATAAAATTTAATGTCTATGGTTAATGCAAAGTTCATTTTATTCAAATGAAAGTTACTGTAAATACTACCTGAAATGACTCAATTTTTTTCATTCTTCTATTAGATAACTGATCTTTAGGTTAAAAAAAACCAGGTTTGTTAAATGAGATAACCCCCAGTTAATCTTTCAGAAGACAAATTATTGTTATGGTTATTGATTCTTTCCTTGTTTTATGTGGAAACAAATTAGAGATGCTCAAAATTCTCATTTTTTTTAATTTCAGGAGAATGTGTACATAATTAAATATATTTCTGTGTAAATGCAATAGCACCCTCTGGAGGTCTAGAACATTTTGCATAACTTCCATAAATCACTGTCTTCTTTTGTTAATCCTGCATATTTTTGTTGACTTCGACGTTTAATATTTTATATTCTGATAATCACATCTGCCTCTTAAAATGATTAAATACATTTAATCTATTATTACTTTCTATCATGCATTCATCCTGATTTGTGTATTATCTCATTTGTAATGCTACAATGTAATAACAAAACATATAATTCTGCTGATCTTGGTGATGTCTCTATAACTTTTCTATCATGCAAAAATACTTTCCAAACAAGAAATGACAACTTTCATTTCCTAAATCCCTTAATATCTGGTTATATGTAGACAACAGGAAACTAATTGTACCTCCTTTGAAGATTCCTCATGGAAACAGTTACTTTCATTCTTTGAGTCCCTGATCAACAAACACAGCTGTGGTTTTTCTGTGGTTTTGAAGCAAATTTATCAGAGATGGGAGAATATGGAAAGGAGCAGAGGTCAAAAAACATGGGAAAAAATCATGAGTCACTGGAACACATTCAAGGACCAAAGTGACTTCTATTGTGCTGTAATAATATAAATAAATGATCCCATGATCATTGGCCTCTCTGTGACAGCTCTGTAAACAAAGATCTTTTTGAAGTTCAGGAAGATGCAAACAGAGTTGTTCATCCACTTTAAAAAAAGGGGATGAGCCTGTGACTAATGCGGGGTGAGAGGAAATAATGTCATACAATTCTGAATGAAGCCCAGGCTTGCCTCTCCCAGAAGGCTGTTGAAGAGGCCATCTCTCAGCTAGATGGCAGGGGATACTGAAGTGGGGCTACAACTTCAAAGAAAGATGGCACTCAGTTGGGCCAACCTCTGGGAAAGCTGGTCTTCCTTGGCTCTAGTCAGGGAAGTCGTGAGCTCCACCTTACACTATTCCCCTGACGGCGAAGGAATGTCTCCAAGGACGTCACACAGAGTCCTCCCCAAGTCCTGTTACACTCAAAGATAACTAACAAACACAAAGACAAATGGAATTATAATTCTAGCCTCATGCACTTGAATACACTCAAGCATAGACACATGAAGATGTATAAAATCATAATTTCTAAAGAAATGAAAACTGATAGGAAAATTTAATACTGAAATGATTATATATCTAACAGGAAATAGGGGAAAAAAAGACTGGAGAAGCTAGAACTCTCCTCAGTTTTCTGTTCCTTCTCTCTCTCTTTCTCCTGCCCTCTCTCGGTGACATCTCATCATCTAGAAGAGTCAGGTCAGAACTCTGCCAGCAACACTGGGAACTTTAACCATATTAATTATTAAAGAAGCGAAAGATGTCCATGCCCTGTCACTTGGATTTTGCCACTAACTTTCTTGAGTTTATCCAGGGTAAGTTTCATAAGCTCTCTGTGTTTTAATTTACATAATGTGATGAGGACAGTTAACTGGAGATGCGTGCAAAGCATTGGATGGTGTCTAGCACACAGCACAAAGGCTGGTTTTTACACAGTTTTCATTATTTAACAAACACTTAGCACCTATATAGACTAGGCACTGTTCAAAGTAAATATTAACCAATTTACTCTTCCTAGCAACTCTACCAGGTAGCTAGTGTATTATTCTCATTACCATCACCTTAACAGGTAAATCTGAGACACAGGTTAAGCAATTTCCCAGGGTCACACAGCTAATTTCTGGAGCCAGCATGCAATCCCAGGCAACCCAGCTTCAGAGTCTGTGCTCTTAGCTGCAAAGTGGTTCTGCTGTGGTTCACTGCTGTCATCACCATCACTGCTGGATAAGATCACCCTATATCATTTGGTTTTCAAATCTGTCAAATAAACCTGTGTCACAAGATAATGATGACAACCTTATCTGTGGATGTAAACACAGTGGCATGATTGAAATATCAGCATAAGAAATGAAACTTATCTGAGAAATGATTTGTTTCTAAAATTGTCCCTAACATATATTTCCTTACATTCATTCTTCTATCGATGGCCATACATTCCTGACTGATCATTCCCCTAAAGTTCAGATGGACTGAAAGTAGAACTTGAGGATCAAAGGAGAAAAGGAAATAAAAAAGGGCTTCCAACCCCTTTTGTGTCCTTTTTACCAGATTTTTGATTCTACATACGCCCTGGCAGTGCCATCACAGTGCTATAGTTTCTCCATCACAATCATTCCCCAGTGGTTCTCATAAGACTAGAAATATAGAAAGACCCACACCTTTTTAGAAAGAATGCCTGTGCTTTTTGAATCATAAAAGACAAATGGCAAGAGCCCTGGGTATGCCTGAAAGTTCTGATGTCACGTTTTTGGCTCTTGATGGCTTTGATCTGGTACCCTTGGTAAAGGACTCACTGCTTAGCCTACTGCTAAGTCTATTATGAAAGGGCATCTGTCCACACTCCTCCTAATCGTTGGATCTCAAACTCAAGTGTGCAGCAGAATTTCCCCCAGATTCTGATTCAGTGTGTCTACAAAAGGGCCCAGAAAATTTTGAATTTTCATGTAGTTCTGATGCAGGGGGTCCAAGGCCTGTACTTGGAGAAACGTAACAGGTCCAAGTAGTTCTAGGGATCCAGGGCAAGAGGTGGTCTCCTAAGGAGCTATGTCAAATCCATGTGCCTGGATGCTTCACCAGTCACACAAAAAAAGAAAAAAAACAAAAAACCCCACCAATCTCTGCAGGAGAGAGAGAGCTGAGCATGTGTTTCTGGAAAGAGCTGCTAAGTTCTCTGTGATGCCCCCTTACCTAGCTCTGTTGTAGAACTGGCTTGAAGGCTATGTTGGGTGGAGGCCCAGGAACTTAGGAGATGCTGCAAAGCTGTGGCCAAGTAGGTAGGCCCTTCAGGATTCTTACTAAAGCTCTGTTTATGTTACTTTTTAAAAAATATTGGGATTCCACACAGTACTTTTTAAGGGGAGAAAGGATTCTGAAGAAAAATGGAAAAAAAAATTTCAAAACTACAACTCTAGAATTAATATTATGCGTTTCACTGAGGCTGTATAGTTAATTCTGATCATTTTTGAACCAGTTTAGTATCCAGTTCTATTCCCCATCCTCCAACAGACAGAAGGTATGTTATTGGGAGTGTCTCAAATCATAGAAATCTCTGAATGAAATTGTTAATCACAAGTGACAGTTTAAGAACCTGTTGATTACATTTTCAACCCATTACCTAAAATGCACAAAGAAATACTTTTCATTAGTATCTAAAGATAATTCTATAGAAACCATCATTAAAAATCAATAAATTGATAGCTGAATCCATAAGTTAGTTATAACTGACTTTTTGCAAGTTTTCCACTTCCACTCAGCAGCAAGAAAAAGGCTGATTTATTCTAAGCTTCAAAATGAGCACATGGACTGAACTGAATGTTCTATTTACTCCTGGTTACAAACTGACAAGGTTGCCATTGGACCAAGAAAAATGTTTCTAGTATGATTATTAATATCTGTTAAAACCCAAGGTCTGGATTGTGACAATAAAATTTATAATATAAAATTTATAGTCTGTCAAACGCTAGAAGTCAAAAACTAAAACCAGGAAGCAAACTAAATGTAAAAATATAGGTAAACTGGAGAACCAGCCTTAACCACTTTTGACAGATATTATTCTTTTATTTTTCAAGATATTTTGGTTTGAATAGGATCATCTTGAGGTTCAAAATCAACTTACTAAAATAATTTGAACAGGAAATACTTATAATCACAATTCCTAATTTTGCTGCCCATTGAAAAGAACGATAATCAATTAAATGGGCTACATAAATTCAAAGCTCATTTAGACTAGTTTTAGCCCCTCTGCACATCTGCTTCATGCCTCTCTAACTGAGCCTCCAAGTAGCAAATATGAGCCACATCTACTTTATTCTCTTGCCTCTCCTCAAGCACCAGAAAAAACAGGGCTCAAAGGTAAGCTCAGATAGAGGAGAAATACAATAGAATGTATTATGGCTGAGAAAAAGAAAACATTTGAAAAACATTTTCAGAAGTATTCTCTTTGCTTAGTCATTCATTTAACAACTGGGGATGCTAGAATGGGTGAGAGGCAGTTCTTTGTCATCTAGCAAAGTTTTTTTCAAATTGAGAGTTGTACCCATTGCTGAGTTGTGAAATCAATATATTTTAAAGCAAATAAAATCAGAGTAGAAAATATCAAAGGGCAATGCCCAGAGTAAGGAAATACATTCTTTCACAAAAGTTGTGGTTCAGCCTGTATCTATGTGAGTGTGTGCATGTGTGTGTATGTGTGGGATCATGGTGCAAAAGTGTATTTGTAATGGTAGTTGCATTAAAAAGTCCGAAAGCCATTGTCAAAGAGTTTACCAGAAGGGGTTTACAATTAAACAGATAATTAAAACAGGGCAAATGGTCTTTTGCAGGTGTAGAAAGTAACCCTGAAATCTAAAGAGAGAGAATGGCTACCTCTGACTGGAGAGGTGGAAATAACTACTGAAGGTGTCTTGATATTTGAACTGGGTCCAAAATGATGAAATTGAAGGCAGAGAGAGAGACCTCAAAAGGAAATTCTAGGAACAAGAAACCAACAGTGGAAGGAGTTCTGAAAGGGAGCCCTGTTTTTACAGAGTGGTAAGAATGTGTCTGTGGGGGAAGCTCAAGGTTTATGGGGTGAGGGGAGGGGAATGGCATGTGATAAAAATGGGGACCTGCATATGAAACAGACTGCCCACAGAGGACAGGCATGACAGGTCTAATTTGTTTTGCTTTGTTTGTCTGCTTGCTTGTCTGTTTTTCAGAAGGTAACACTGACACCAAGATGGACTGAAAGAGAAAGGTAGACCAGTGAAGTGATAACTGTAATCATTCAGGCCAATGGCGATGGGGCACTGAACACAGGAACAGTGGAAGGCAGAAGATACCACACTTAGAAAGATACTAACATAAAATCACATTATTTCATGACTAATTATGCATATGCATTGTGAGAGAGATGATTCAAGAATGATCCTATTTTACAGAACTGCAAAGATAAAAGCATCAGAATATAAGATCTGTTTTTCCCCTTTTTATCTGTTTTATTTTCAATGGTGAGCAATTATCTAATTTTTGAGCCTCCATTTTTTAATCTGCTAAATGCAGATAATTTAAAAGCCTTTAATAAGAGGTTTATAAGTTTGTACTCTTTTGAACAGACTATGTTTTAAGTAAGAGAAAAACAAACCATATTGGTCACATTATTAAACATAATAGGAAACTGTTTCCCTTCCTAACTTTGTTCACACCAAGAACACACAAGCCTCTAAGCATTATCTCTTCATCCCACCATAATGAGAAAGAATCTTTGTGATCTTTGCACTTGCTAATAGACACAATTCAGACCTTCCATCTGGGCATTACAGAGTTACTTGCTCCCCAAGGGAAGGCATCCACTTCACAGGAGAATGCAAATAAAAGCAAGCTAACCCAGGCTTTGGGGATCCCTTAGACTGTAAGGCTTGTAACCCCAAAATCTGTTTAGCTGCCACAAACAGACTTCTACCACATCCCTTCCATATACAAGTATTGAAAACCACTCTTAGCAATAATTTTTTTAGAATTATAGAAGTCCACATTAAAATAAATCCTTAATTATTGAAAAAAATTGAACATATTAAGGCTGAATCATGCTCCACATGTTGGGATGTGTAATGACCTATAAATGTAACACTGGGGGGATTTCTTGGTGTCTCATAGTAAGAGCCTTATGGTGAATCTCCAGATTTGTGGACTCAACGAACGTGGTTTGAAGAAGTCAAATAGCCCTGACTGAGAATTCAGAATCAGATTCCAGGTTTCACATTCTTTCTCCAGCTGACAGATGTTGAGTTTTCATTCTTCCTTAACGTTTGCTTACTCATAAAAAAGGGGGTTAAGATTAGATGGATGCTAAAATCCTATTAGCTCTAACATTCTCTGATTTTATGAAAGGCTTATGAAATGAAAGAGAAGGTAAACTGCCTTCCTGGTGATTGTTTGGATGAATCTGAAGTGGAAATAAAACAGAAAAAAGTCATAAAGAACTTTAGTTCAGGCACCATCTCAGAGTCCCCAGGTGGAGAGTTAAGACAATGGCAGTTAGGGGACCCTCCATCTTGAAAACAATTTATTTGTAAGTGCCTCCAAGAATGGTGGATTGTGTCCTTTTCTCTATAAAAATGCCTTCTCTTGTTCACCATGAAGTGCAGAATTTATAGTTTCACATGGCCAGCCGAAGAATTATTAATAATACTTATTTGTTCACTATTCTGCACGTAGGTGGGGAATAAAGAACAAATGAAGACTTGCCCTCTCATATTTTCCATACCTAGGATTTCTTAAACTTTTGAAAACCATTAGTCCATGTAAAGGGACACTGTCTTTGAGGAAGTTTATGGCCTTGCCTTCATAAGAGAAAGTAAAGCTGCACATCTAGTAATAAAATATGACTGTGGGTAGTTACCAAGATTCTCCCTGAGAGTAAATCCACTTTCACGGAAGTGTAAGACTAAGTTCTTCTACTGAAACACTTTGAATCTCTAGGGAGTTTATCCTTTTCCTAAAATTTCACTTGACAGATGGATTAAGAAACCATCAGAATAATTTTTGTGTTGAATTCTCAGCAAGTACCTTGTGAGAGTGTTCCCACCTGAAAAGGACTGCAGCTGCCTTCCAGCATTCACTGGATGGGTAATAGTAATAGGCCCATCAATGTTTTTTGTTTTGTTTTGTTGTTTTTCTATAGGAAATCACCTCTTAACATCAAGGTGAAATCAAAGAGCTATTTTTTCTGGATTCCTCCATTCTTGCTTAATTTATCATACAACACCTCTTTGAGTTTAAAGTGGCCCTTGTATCAGTTATCCTCACTTTGCTAGAAGATTTTGCAGTTTAGTTAGAGAGGCTGGTTTGGGCATGCCTGCCGAGAGGTGAGTGTGATAAACTGCCTTGAAGCATGTGCTCTTCGTTGGTGGCTCTTTGTGTCAACGTTGTGCTCAGGCTGAATGGCTTTCCAGTGGAATGTGAAAGTCTTGCAATAATACATACACATTCGATATGTGCTATTATCATTTATATGTCCAAGAGACTGTTGGGTAGTCAATGCTTCCACGGCTGAACTAGACTCAGATTACGGGTGTATATTTCATGTTCACAGCATGCTGACAGTTTTAGTTTTAGGGAGTCTGCTCCTGTCCTTCACTTCTGTCTCTGCTGGCATTGTTAAAGTAACCACCTGTGGCTAGGGGTTGCCATATTAGACAGTGTAAGTCTATACTATGAATATCAAAGCATCCCCAGATTTTGGTTAGTGGCCACCCAGATCCTGAAATCCAAAAGAATTGTTCCTGACTGTCTGCCATTCTTTGGCTGTTCAAAATGCCCTTTTTGTCTTATGAAGTGTAACTCAATGTCAGAGGGGTTTATGTAATATTTAGACTTGTATTACATGAAATTAATCTTAACATGAAAAATCTTTTGATTACAGAGTACGCTTTGTCAGTGATTGATTGACTAACTCATTTATTCATGTAATAATGCCACCATTTACTTCTATTTATATTCTTGAGCTGCAACAGAAAGTTTCTACTTGTGCTATGCTAGTAGGTGGATTACACGGTTATCATAATCTATCCACCTGTTTTACTAGGCTCTCTGGAAATAACCTCTCATTTTCTTTGTTAGTAACACTCCCTCAGAATAACTTTTTTCATACAGAAGTGGAATTTGGGGATGATTATGTTATCTACAGGAACTTCTACTCTTTTCCCAACTTTGACCTCTGCCCCCACCTCATTGCTACAGAAAGAACAAAATCTTTATTTTTATCATTTCCTCATGAATATTTACATTTGGAAGAGAAGAGATATATATAGTTCCTTCGTATAAATATGATGGTAGCCCCCACACAGGTCACAGACTCACTTTAGAGAAGAGTTACTGCTTCATCTTAATCCATGTTGGACTGAAAAAAAAAAAAGATTATGCATAGTTGCTAGTGAAAGTCCTTGTCCATCCTCTTATTCACTGAAGTATAGGAAAAAATATATACCCCTTCAGAGTTCTGCACAAAATATTTATTTAGAGGACGAGGAGCAGGCTGATCTTCAAAACCCTCACTCTAACCCCAGGTTACACTGTTTTGCATTGTTCTTCCCCTCCTTGTTTCCACGTATAAAATGAATTGAGGACAGTAATGATGGTCTTCTAATCTATTTCATTTTCCTACATTAACAGGATAAGTGATGGTGTGCAATAGATTATTCATGAAGTCTCATATGTTGGGGTTTTTTTGTTGTTAACAAAGACATCCACAGTGAAGGAAGCCAAGAATAAGCTCACTGATAAACAATTAATCAACATTTATGTATTGTCTACTGTGTACTCAAATAACAGTTGGGCCCCCTATCTCAGAAAACTGCATGTAGTTTAGAAAATCAGTAGTAATGCTCAAGAGGCTGAAGGTGGTCTAAAACAATGTGAAATTATTTCCTACATTTTTGTAGATAATCTATAAGCATTTTATACTTTAATGCTGTAGGACTTCAGAAATGAGGGAGGTCAGTGAAGACAAGAGTATACAAGGAAAGGTTCATGGAGAAAGTGACACTTCAGCTGTGCCCTGATTAGCAAATAAAATTTGATGAGACCTCAAGTAAGACAGGTGACACTACAAGGAGTGAGTTACTGAGTTGCAAAGAGACTGAAAAGAGACAACAGTGGTAGAATGGAGAAGCTGGCACGGGTGAAAGAGAATATGGAAGAAGTGCAAAGTAAGCTCTAGCTGCATGTGGGGCATATGTGCAATGGAGGATCTTTTTGTCTCTGACTCAATATCTTATTTTAATGAGAATTAAGATCTAAGATTTTTTTCCACAGAGCTGCAAAGAGAGACCAGGTGGCTGTGGCAGCCTCTCCTCCTTCTTTGTATATTTTTCTTTAATTTTTTTTTCATGTTCTGAATACCATGAACCCACTTGATATCAGAGGATGGTTTCAATTCCATTTGTGCAATCCTCCCTCACAGAGGTGATCCAGGAACAAGCGGGTGATGAAGAAGAGGCAACAGGATGTCATAAACAACGAAAGTTCCAGAAGCTGGACTCTGGGTACTCAGCATTTCTTTAAGCATTCTCTAAATCTCTCCAAAAAAATTTTTCACTGGAGTGATATAAAAATGGCAATTGAAAAATCCAGAGTACAAACATTATTCAGATTATTTTCAATTTATACCTAAAGTTTCTCCATGTGCCTTTTGTGTAATAAGGATACTCTTTCATCATCAGTATGTTAAATTAAGAAGGGAGCCACTTTTGAGATATAGTTTGCCATCCTAAGTAATTAAATACCATTGGAGGACCAGAGATCTTAGGGAGGAACAATCTAAAAGTTAAGAAGCCTTTTTTCTTTCTCTTCATGTAAGGGAGTTGCCAATTCGATTCACTGATACTTCAGCACTTGATATTTTGTTGCTCTTGTTTCAGATTTGGAAAAATAAAATGTAAAGCCCTTACCACGCAGTTTTCATATACTAAGATATATGACAAGTTTATGTAGAATATAGAATAAATATATGCCCAGAAGCCAATGATATGCAAATTTTGCTGTAAATTGTCTATTACTGTCACCACTTGTCAGCATGTCACCACAACAGTAGCTATCTTAGGCCATCATTCTCTCTAATGAGTAAAATAGAGGATTATGGAATCAGAAGAATGCATATTTTTAACAGTAGCAATCATAATAAAATTATGATGAAAAAATCATAATAATATGGAGTCCCTGCCTCCTGCTACCAGAAAAATTCAAAAGGAATATACTGAAAAGATGGCCTAGGTTAAAATAATCATTACTATTAGAAATCACGTAATGTTAAGCTAAAAACTTAAAGAAGATAAGTGGATTTATCCTTTGTAATGTCAGGTTTGAAAATATGGTGTAAGAATATAGGGGAGGCGTAACCTCATACAAAGAGGCAAGCTACAGCATCTGGGTTTATCTTCTCTGCTGATCTTTTAATTAATTTTGGAACTTTCTTTTTTCTATTTATCCCTACTGTATAATCAACCCAGACTAAAATTTACTTCACCTCCATAAGCATTTATCACAGTATCCCATAAGGAAGCTTCAAATTTCAAGAGATATGCTCCCATGTAGACAATTCCAGTACGTGGCAGCTTAGGTATGTTATGGGCGTAAAAGCAAGTAATTGTCTTCCCTTGTTATAATGAATAATGTTGTAGAAACCTATGAAGATACATCCTTCCTAATGCACCTTTTACAAGTTTCCTGTCAGTTTTTTAAGTCAGCCTGGGGCTAAGAAATGAAAATGGGATGTATGTCAATTTAGTAAATAATTTTCAGCCTCTCCATGTAGTTAAAAGACTTTTGGTATTAAATTTTAAAATTGCTGCTCTGTCAATTAGCAATACTGCACTTGAGGTATTTTACTATTAACTTAGGTGACTTGCCGTTTTGCAAGGGAAAGTTGAGGTCAATGATACAGATTTAGAAGCATCATTACAAAGGATAGAAATTAAATTCTAAGAAAATCTTAGTCATATATAATGCCTTATGTTGCAAAAAATGTCTCTTGGTGGAATTTTAATATCAGGGATTATATTGTGGTATTAAAATATTAAAAATATATCAGAAAAAATCCTGAAAAAGACATGGAATAAAGAAAACAGGTTAATTTGAACAAGATATATTCCCAGCACCAATATTAATATGATTGAGCCCTGACCTTTGGAATATTGCATGCATTATTAATCCATTGAAGACAGGTAGGTAATATGACTTTATATGCTCTTTAGGCTATAATTTGCATAACTGGGGATGTAGTTTATTTTTTCAGCACCTTGCATGCTGTGAGTGCTCAATAAATACTAAACATCAATAATACGGTATGTGGTGTATTCCTGAGCCTTCATTTGCATGGCCATCTGGAAAACTCTTGTGTTGTAAATACTAGTTTTATTTTGAGTAAGAATGAAATTACTGCAGAAGTTGTTTAGCATTCTTGTGTCAAATTTTTTCCTGCTTTTCACCCTTGCATTTGGTAGAAAATGTGAAACAATACAAAGAACCTAACGCTTTTCAATGTAAGAAGTGAAAGATCTGGATAGATTATATTTACATCATGGCATGTAGTCTATTAGTTTAGCTTTTCATAACTTTTAGGAATACATATCATTTTTATTTTTTAAAAATTCTTTTTAGGTTCATAAATCCTCCTCTTTACCAGTTATATATGTAGGAAGGTAATGATCAGAGGATGTCTAATTTTCTTCTATTCATCTATCTGTTTTTATAATTGAGATATAATTCACATACCTTAAAATTCTCCCTTTTAAGGTATGTCATTCAATAGTTTATATAGGTTCTCAGTGTTGTACAATCATTACCACCATCAATTTTTAAATATTTTCATCTCCCCAGAAAGAACCATGATACCCATAGCAGTGATTCATTTTCCCTCAACCCCTTCCACACCTGCCATAAGTAACCACTCACCTATATTC
Source organism: Camelus dromedarius (assembly GCF_036321535.1). Taxonomy (NCBI): domain Eukaryota; kingdom Metazoa; phylum Chordata; class Mammalia; order Artiodactyla; family Camelidae; genus Camelus; species Camelus dromedarius. Next base: position 35,029,189 of record NC_087439.1, read on the forward strand.
TGCCTCTAGAGATTCACTTACTATTCACATTTCATGTAAGTGGAATCAAACAAACGTGGCCTTTTGTGACTGGCCTCTTTCACTTAGCATGTTTTCAAAGTTCCTATGCTGTAGCATGTGTCAGTAATTTGTTTCTTTTTATGTCAAATAAAATTCCACTGTATGGATGTACCATACGTTATTTATCTGCTCATCAGCTGATGGAAATTTGGAATGAGTTTCCACTTTTTGGCTATTGTGAATAATGGTGACATGAATATTTGTGTACAAGTTTTTGTGTGGACATAGGTTTTCATTTCTTTTGGATACACAGAGAGAAGAGGAATCACTGGGTCATACAGTACATCTATGTTTAACCTTTTGAGGGACTGCAGACTATTTTCTAAAGTGTCTGTACCGCTTTATGTTCTCAGTGGGAGTGGACTGATTTCTAATTCTCCACCTCCTTGCCAATAGTGTTTATCTGTCTTGTTGATTATAGTTATCCTAGTGGTTGTGAAGTGGTATCTCACCTTGATTTTGACTTGCATTTCCTTGATAGCTAATATCTATTTTTAATCTACTAACTAACTGATATAGCTTAAAAGTTGTTGGAAAGGGTGGGCCAATCTGTATAAGAAACACAGAGGTCAACTGAGAAGTTAAGGATAGAGGCAGATTCTTCCTCACCAAACCACTTGAATAAGATTCCAATTTATTAAAAAATTTGAATGGTCAGAGTGGCCCAGGAAATCCACAAAATACAGAAGAAACCAATAAAGTCCTGAGATAAACCCTCATGAAAACATAAGGATACTAGGTGCCTGGCCCTTACATTGCAGATTTTTTTCTATAATGGAAGACAGATTCTTAGTCTAAGTGTTAGACAGTTATCAGTCAGGATCCTGGCAGCAAATGAATGTCAGATTCAAAGGAGGTAATTAAAAAGAGTTTAATAAAGGAACTATTTACAAAGATGTGGGCAGGGTTAGGGGGACTAACAAGGAATGGTGGAGTACCCAGAAACTAGCAATAGTTAGGTCTGACAAGTCAAAGGTAGGATACAGTATTCCCCCAAACCACTGAAAGCTATTAATTGAAGGAATGGTGGAGTACCCAGAAACTAGCAATAGTTAGGTCTGATGAGTCAAAGGTAGGATACAGTATTCCCCCAAACCACTGAAAGCTATTAATTGTGAGAGAGGAGCCACCAAAAAGAACACTGATCTTATGTAGTAGAATGCAGCCAATAGTAAAGCCACATCCCAGAATGAGAGTGAGAAGGAATAAATACTCTTACCTTCCTCTTGTCCCACATTCCCTATCTCCCACCAATGCCTCCTATTACCCAAACCAACCAGAAGGCAAAAAGCAAAGCAGCGTGTGCCTGAGATCCATAGATACCAGCATTTTAGGGTGTAGAACATGGCAGAGAAGAGCAGACGACAGATCTGCAGTGGTAATCAGACAACCCACCCAGGAAGAAAAAGCAGAAATGTGCCCTCCGTGCTAGCAGTTACAACAAAAACATGGAGGGATTTTTCAGTCTTTCTACATTTGACTTGCTTTCCCAAACCCTCTGACTTTGATGGAGGCAAGAGCAATACGGAGATCCACCTGAAGCAACTAAGTCCAACTCCAAGTAGTTCCATCACTGGGCTCTGGACCCAGCAGAAGAAAGGAACAGATGCAGTTTAGTCTCAGTGGGTACCACTGAGAGGCTGAGAATTGATTGATCACATTCTCTGGCCTTGGCCACTGGAGTTGGCAGCAAGGAGCAGCAACTAATTCTGGGAAAACACCTTCAGGTAGCAGAGGCAGAATGTTCCCACTGCAAGGAGTACACCTGTACTTATAAAATATGTGCAAATCTGACCGGTACTTTGTGACAAGAAAGTGCTCTGAGAGTTTTCTGACTGTATCTGGTGAGGGGTAGTCCATACCAGAGAAAAGAAATAACAGAAATAATGCCGTCTGGGTTGGTGGGTCTTAGCCAGTATTTGGGATCACTGTGGTGGAGCTGCCATTTACACTCTAAACTGTAAAAAAAAAAAAAAAAAAAAAAGCCTAGAAAAAGAAACCTACTCTTGGTGTTTGCTTACGGTTATGGCGATGATGCTTGCATATAATGATAATTATCTCTTACACTTGATGTAATGATTGTATATATATTCATATTAAAAAGGAGATTCAAAGCATAAAACCAATTGTTTCAATGCATTTTCAACCAGAATCAGAGTATCACTACAAAGATGTTCTAGAAAACTGATGAATTAAAACAGAGAATTTCTTCGGAAAGTGTTAAAACAGTTTTGTGGCTTATGGGATAAGGAAGGGGCTGTTCCAGGTAGAGAAAGCTATGGAAGAGCGACTTCAGAAACAAACAAGGTATGTTCAAAAAAAAAAAAAAAAAAAAAAGAACAAAACTAGGGTAATTTTTTTTCATTTATCATTATACCATAAATACTTATTCTCAGTGGGAAGCTCCTTTTAAAGTCAGTTGATTTGAGAATCTGAATTCTCCAAAGCAGTTAATAACAGCCGTATTTCCCACGTTAGAGACTTTACATTTAATAAAACAGTGTTGCTCTTTGGATAGATAGCTCATGTCTCTGTGAGTGGTTTGTTTCCTTATCTTTAACCCTTCCTTCCACCTTAAGCACAGAAGATCAAATGGCAAAGAGCATTTTGTAATTAGTTCCCTCACTAATCTAATATCTAATTGACTGGCATAGTAGACTGTTTCACTTCTTCAGAGGATAAATGTGCCAGGAAATCAAATCATTCTAACATGGCCCCAGCCATCTACATATTTCCTAATTGTTGGCAAATGTGTGTGTGTTTTTACAATGTGTCACATGGTTTCATTTAGAAAAACTGTATTCTGTGATGTTTTTTGCACATATATAGGTGATCTTACTAATCAACGCTTTACATACGCATGTGTACTGTTCCTTCATTTTTATGCAAATCCTTTCTGCAACCAGACAGGTGCATTGTCTGCTTTCTATTCATCATCAAGAAATCCAATAACTTGGCTGCATACCTACATCTGTTTAGGGTTTGACCCAATATGTACTTGAATGTGAATTTCAAATATGGGCAGTGTTGAGCCCATCAGAACTACCAGCAATTGGAATCTCATTCACCCCTGCAAAGGCAACCAGTGATTAAAAAAAAAAGATTATAATTTGAACTTTGATGCCTAAGTCTTTGGGGGGGGGGAGTGGGGGTGGGAGGGGGTTATTTATTTAATTACTGAAGTACTAGGTTCTCCAGAATTCTGTTATGCAGTGAAATGTGGTTGTATATAATTTTTGAAAATTGACATATAAAATAAAAAAATTGAATTAAGTTTCAAAATCACAGAAAAATACGCAGCCTCTGTTTGGTGGTATGTTTTTCAGTGTTTGCCTACAAAAGTGGCCTCCTCAGTGGAGCACAGAAATCAGGGAAGAGCTGGACTCTGGGCACAGGACAAGTCATCCATAACAAATGGTAACATTGCAGCTCTGCCTCCCCCTTCGCCAGCACCCTTTCCCCCACCCCCAGTGCCCTGGAAGGAGGACACGGATGCCAGTACATATAGGCAGCTATTAATCAAAGGGCCCCTATTTTGGATCCTCACATGTTAAAAAGATTAAGACCTATTTTTAGTTTTCAGGGAACAGAACTGCTAACACATAAGGTCACAATCAGTTGCTCTACAGCAATGAAGATTTACATTCCCATGAGAGAGGAAGTAAAAAACAAGAAAGGCCAAGATGGCTTTGAAAACTGTCTGTTGTCTCAAGGCCATGCAAACAGCTTAAAAAGCCTGGGAGAAGGGAGAAAACAACATGTGACCACTCATAAATCAATGGCCAATTTATAATCTTGTATATGTGCTCTTAATTCCTACGGCAAATTCTTTTGGCACAATAGGGATTTGGAAGGAAGAAAACCACTCTGTACATAAAGCAGACAGAGAAGGGAAGTTCTAGAGGGAATGTCGACAAGGCAGCGGCTTAAAAATGACTGAAACAAATATATAATGACCTCATACTGAGCACTAGAAAGAAGGAATGAGAGAACAGGACAAAACAAAGGGGAAAAAGAGGCAGATTCAGCACGTATTTTATAAGAAGGTGAAAATATGTATCTAAGAACCTTTAAAAAGTATATGCATACACATACACTCCTTTGACTCAACATTCTACTACTTGGAATATATTCTAAGAAAATAACTTTTTCTTTTTGGTTAAACATTTTCATAAGAGAATGTCAGGATGTTCATCCATAAAAATACTAACAGTGGTTATTTCTCAATGGTGATATGGGTAATTTAAATATTTTTACTTAAAAATATTTTTTTAAAAAGGAGAAAAAGAGAGGGAGGAAGGAGACATGTAATTTGCCATTGTGAAACAATCCTTCTAGTAGACTAGACAGGAGGCTTCCTCTGGAACTGAGACAGAAGCCAGCCCCTTCCAACTATGGTTGCATGACACATAGCTGACACCTCTCGAAGGCCAAAGGACCGTGTCAGGCCATCATGAACACAGGTCTGTGAAGAGCTTTCTTACTCGGGTAAAGCTTTCTAAATGATAAGTTTAACTAAACTTTCAGGATGAAAACTACCTCTCAAATAATGATCACAAATTAGAATAGGGCAGCCCTGGACTAAAACAGGGAACAGAATTGAGTGACTCTTGATTGCTATGCAATTTGCTTCACTGAAAGCCTCAACTTGAGAGCTGTAGGAATACACTAATTTAAAATCCAAGACATCTGCTTGCAAGAGACAGAGATTAATCTGATCCATTGGTATAAATATTTCAAACCTACAAGTGAAATAAGGGAGGAAGAAGTTTAATCCACTGGCCAGGGGTGACTAATTCCACCCAGAAATACACTGACAGTGGGAATGAGACCAAGATCCCACAGGTCAATAACACATTTGACTCACTCGGTTTTACTTTTTTGTCAGCAGTATATATCTGCCCATTGTGACAAAGCCTGTTTCTTCACTAGGCATTTTATAAACTGTTCTAAAATTTTTAAATGATCTCTTAAACATTAGTAGCCTGAAAGTGTTAATGAATATCTCAAATTTGTCTAAATTGAACCTAGAGGAGCCTCTGATCTGAACAGAACTAGCTGTCTCTAGGTAGCATCCAAAATCCGTTCAAATTGCTGTGTTTATTGTCCTATGGAGCATCATGGTTTCATATGTTCATGGCATTCAACAAACATTTATGGAAAACCTGTTTCAATTATTTTCCCAGATGTTGGAATAAAGGAAATGTGGGGATGAATAAAAAGTGATATCTGTCCATAAAGAGCTTGGAACAAGGCAGAATGAAAAAGTAACAGCTCCTACTTTAATGGTTAATAATGTTTGAATTAAAAAAAAAAACCTCAGCATTATTTCTTTCCTTGACTTATCCTGGGGGTGAGCTAAATATTTAAGTATATTATAGAAGATCACAGACTCTTTACTATTTTTTTTTTTTATTTCACCTGAGAATTCCCATCAGTGTTGAAACTGGAAACATAGTTTGTAGTTTCCCAAAATCTTACTGACTTCAGCATGTTAAAAAAGAATACCCAAAAGGCAGATACTGTTTTTCTTCTGTGCTACTTCTTAACTCTTTCTTCCCCTCCTCCTGTACAGAAAAAAAAAAAAAAAAAAAAAAAAAAACTTACAACTGTAAACTGGTCTCCTGCTTGGCTTAATTTTCCTCACCAAAACAGTGACCATTGTCAAATGCCTTCTTGTATCTCCATGGAAACTGTTTCCTTGGCCGTAGACAAAGGTCTGCCTATAATACAATGCCATGAGAGCGTCTGAGGTTGTAGACCCCTTGTTTAAAATCACAGTGCAAGGTTATAATGTAGATTTTATATTATTTCTGCCTGTCTGCTGCAGCTGGTAGGCCTTCATTCCAAAATAATATTTTTCAAATGAAGTAGCAGAAAACAGCTTTACATTTTTGTTATCCCTTCCAGCACAAAATAAAAAATGCCTGTGCTGCCACTACCTGATTCAATCAAGTGAAGTACATTCGATACCCACGGGCTACAAGTGCTGGAAAAGCTGACTTGTATTTTAATTAATAATGTGCTACACTTTCTCAACAGCTAGGCCTTTGGCAATCTGATTTGCTTTGTTCATTATTTGCTGTAAACAATTTTCAAACAACATGTAGGCAACTCTATTTCTGAGTATCTCCTGCTAATTCATAACATTAACAAAAATATAGAGGAGAATTTTCTCTTCTTTGCCAAAAAAAATCATGATTAAATTTTAATCATCGTCAATGGAGGCTTTGGGATGGGAATACTGGGGTTTCCAAGTCTAAGAGATAAAATTAAATACAAAAGTAAAATAATAACTAATATAATATAATATAGACTGCCAGTTAACTAAAACACATATAACCAGGATGATGCATAGGTATCCACTGAAAATCTAGTGACACAACATGAAAAAAGTACCATGGTCATTGTTTGGGGGTGAACTGCATCCCCCTTGGTTTGTATGTTAAAGCCCTAACCCCCAAAATAATAATATTTGGAGATAGCATCTTTAGAGAAGTATAAAATGAGGTCATAAGGGTAGAGTCCGGATCCAGTCGGACTGGTATTCTTATAAGAAGAGACAACAGAAAGCGCACTCTTTCTTCTGTCATATGAGGACACAGTGACAAGGTGCCTGTCTACAAGCCAGGAAAAGAGACCTTGCCAAAAACTGAATCAGTCAGCACCTTAATCTTGGAAGTTTCGTTCTTTAGAACTGTGAGAAATAAATTTCTGTTGTTTAAGCTACCTAGTCTATGGTATTTTGTTATGGCAGCCCAAGCTGACTAATACACATGAGGAAGAGGAAATTGGAAATACTGAATCACTCTCCTTAACTAGAATATACACTTCTTCCCCTAATGGAGGTAAATGGTTAATCTTCACATCCACAAGACAGGAACTTCTTAGAACGGCATTAAAGTTTAGGAAACAGGACTTGGTTTAAACATAAAGAATAACTTTAGAATTAGGGACACGTAAGGATAGAATAATAATTTCTTTCCTTTGTATGGCGCTTTATGGATAACAAACCACTTTCCTACAGACTGGCTTTACATCATCCCTATAGAGTTAATAAAAGATAACATCTCCAGTTTTGAAATGAGGAGACTGATCAAGATTACACAAGTTGTAAGTGGCAGCACAAGGAACAGATAATAAAGCATATACATGGTGTAACAAGGGTTAAAACCTTTCTGATCTTGAATGTAGCACATACTGAGAGGCATGAAAGGACCAGTTTTGAAGCCCATTTTTGAAGTGTGAATGACTTCAGAGGAGAATTTAAGTTTTTAACTTTCCCCTCTTTCAAGTGAACTAATACTATCTTTTAAAACATATTAACATAATCTATTAAAAATTTTCATATTAACTACAGCTGAGATGAACTTGGGTTTATATCTTTAAACCAAAAACTACTAATACATTTATTAATCTACTTATCATTCATTTAATAGATGTGCAATGAGCATCTATTTTTTTCAGATATTGAGTACTAAGGATACAATAGTGAAGAAAATAATCAAGACCCCTGCCTTTAAGAAGCTGACATCTATTAATGCTAACTCCATCAAGTCAACATGTATCAAGGACTTACTAGGCAGCAATAGCTAGATATAGAAAAAAACTGAGTATACAAAAATAAGATTTAATGATTGTAAGAAAAAAATTGTGTACAAAGAATTTTAACACAATATGATAAATACAAACACACAGAAGTATGTGCTAGATACAATGTTGGCATAAAGTCAGAGATGATCAACTTTTTTTGTGGGAGGGAACTCAAAGAAAACATTTCACTTCTATTTGTAGAATGAAAGGGAGAATGCTAGGTGCAAATGGTGAGATGGGATTTCTTTCAGTAATAACTAGAATACAAGTCAAAACTAAGAGTAGGCCCGGATCAAAATCAGTCCATTTCACACATTTTCCTATTTGGTGTAGATAGGTAAGGTGTAATTATAGATATATTGTGACAGATAAAGAGCAATGAGGCTAGAGATACAAATAGACCCAAATCATAAAGAGTTTTAAATGCTGCACAAAATTAATTTACTTTGTTTTATAGGAAGTTGGGAACCACTGAGGAGTTGTAAACAGAATAGTAAAATAATTGTATTTGTATTATAGAGAGACATCTAACAGGAATGTGAAAGAAGAGGTAGAGAAACGTGAGACTGGAAACCAGGAGATAACTGGAATAGTCAAGTTGGAGTAAATGACCTGAACCAAGGCAGCGGCAGTGAAAATGAAACTTCTATATGGCTAGAGTCAATCAAAAAGATTATCCTGCTCAGTCTCTTCCTTTACGAACAGACCTTCAAAGTCAGAGAGAACAAGTGATCTACCCAGTGGCACACAGAACCAAGGCTTGAGCTCGGGTCCCCTCATTCCAACTCCAGACCCGCTGCCACAACATGGAAAGGCTTCACTTTCATCTTTATCCTACTTCACAAAATGGTAAAAGTGGATTATCTGGAAAGATCATCTGGAAAGATAGCCTTTCTCTTAAGTCTTCTCATAGACTCCCATTCAAGCCTGATGACTTGTTGATCATGTAACCAAGTAAAACACAACTTGGGTGGAGAATTAAAGGATGTCTATAGAGCTGAAAGCTTCCTCTTATTACCCAGGGCTTTCAGTCTTAAAATAACTCTTCAGCTACTAAATGCAGGCTTATAAAGCTGCCCTGTATTCAGCCAGTCACATAATGTCACACCAGTCCAGCCTCATCTAGGAGAACAGGGCCTGCAAAGGAATGTTTGCTAAGGACATCAATAGCATAAAGAGTTCCTGTTCTCATAAGAGAAGCATGCGGTACAGCTTGAACCTCTTTGGGGTCAAGGAGTGTTCTTCATGGCAACCCACATCAGCCTTAGAAAACAACCTATTTACTGCATGGGGTTACAATCTGTCCCACTGTGTCTAACATTCTCAGCAAACGCCTTCGTATTTCAACCCTAGACCCTTCAGCTAGTTTTATTTTATCCTCACAGTTTAGAATAGTACCTCAGTTCCTCCATATTGGTATCTCTAGAGTTAAAAGCATTAATTTGTATTGAGTGGAGTTGTTAATGTTGGGATTACTCAAACTGCTCCCTAGAGGTTCAATTGCTCACTCTATCTGCTGAGTTTAAAGGCACTCCTTCACTTCAACTTACCGTGAGAATAGAGTAAGATTTCCAAATTCCCAAAAGACACTAATCTTTGGGATTTTGGATGAAAAAATTAGAATTTCTGTAAATTCTCAGGAATTCTCAAAATCGTAAGTTATTACTGTATTTTTAATAAAACTATGTATTAGCAATGAGTGACCATAGTAATAAAAATGAATCATTTGCTGTGACAGGGTTATACTAAAGTTTCAGAGCTTTTCTATTAAAAAGATATAATATTAAACGAAAGTTTTATTTTGATTAAAACATATCTGACAATGAGAAAACTGATTTTCTGTTTCTTAAGATACTTTTGACATTTTTAATATTCTTTACTTGATAATAAATCATGATTTATACCAAAAAATAATTGTTATTTAATAAATAAAATTATTAAGTTTAGTATTATTTACAAAGAACTGTAACCTACAGAATATATTCAAACCCTGGAAAATGCCAGTGAATATTATTGGGTGGTATTTGAACAAAGTAACATTCTGATCTCCCAGCAAGGTTAAAGGCACTACACGGAATCAAATGTCGAAATTACCAATTTAAGAACTTATTTTGCTTCCCAAACTTGTTTTTTCTTGGAGCGTCACCCACAGGACTTATATAATGTATACTACATATATAAACTTATTAATATTTATTCTATTTACAAGAATGATGAACCACTAGCTAAAGACAGAACCACAAACATACATTTACAACCTGGCAACTATTATGTTACTAAACAAGCCTGACTCATTAGGATTCTGACCACCTCTCTTTCCCTTATCCTTCTCTGGTTCCAAGAAGCATCAACTTTATTCTTGGACTCCACATATCATCATTTCTTACTCTTGCATTTGACTTGAAGTTGTCCCAGTAACATTTTTATGTGGATTGTTAGCTTTGATTCCTATAGAATTACAATAATTTTCCCCATTTTACCAATTTTTGAACCAGTTTTTTGTCAGGGTGTAGGATTCATGAAACATATGGCGTCACAGGAGACATCAGCCATCAGAATACCCAGTCGTGGATTTGGGGGATGTGGAAAGTGAATTAATGTCCACAGAATATCCACATGGTCAGAAGTCCATAATTTATACTCACATAAAAGTTCTTAATTTCAATTAAAGATTTTATTTCATCAGTACCTTAATCAAATGACTAGAGAAGCAACTACTTTTTAAAATTTCATTCATTGTTTACTATTTATTTCAGAATCAAGGAACCAACAGATAATCATACTTATTTATCTTGAGGTCTGGAAGGGTAAGATGAATGTAGCAGATTACTCACTAAACCAATTTCAATATAACAAATACAAATTGTATTTCTCAGATTCTCAGAGAAATTTCATAACCTTCTGTAATAGAGTAAGTGCATATATAAATAGTCATTATTAAAGGGATAATTATTAAGTTATCCCATTGCTCTAAAGAGTTTAACCATTATTTTATTTTTTATTAAAGTATAGTTGATTTATAATGTGTTAATTTCTTGTGTATAGCATAGTGATTCAGTTATACATATATATATATTCCTTTTCATATTCTTTTTCATTGTAGAGTTTATTTAACCTTTTTAAATTTACAAAGCCAGCAAAGGATCAGTAATCTCAATGATGCCATTTTGGTCATTGTTTATATAACCCTTGCATCCTTTTCATGGATTTCATCTGGATGCTGTACACACACAAAAAAACAGAGACCAAGGACCCAGGTTCAAGCCCCTGACTGTGACTTCTAGTTCACTGGAGAAAAGGGGACATCTCCTTCAGGATCTCTGCTCTCTGATTAATGAGGAGTCATTCATTACAACTCAGGAACAGACAGCACCTCCACAAACTAGGAACTTAATTTATTAGTCTAAGGGGCAGAGGTTAAGGAACATGAGAAAGAGAAAAGAAAGGGAAAAAAGAAGGACAAGAAAACAGCTGGAGCAATACAGAGATGTGAAGTTGCAAAATGTCACAAACTTAACAATAGCAATAATGACTCCTGGAAATAAGCACATCTTTCAGATTAAGTATAGAATTCTTTGTTTAAATTAAAGGTTCCAAAAAATAAAGATTCAGCTAGATATGTTATTTTAAATGTACCCATGTCACTGTCATTTATCTATATACAAAACTTATTATATTAAATTTTGTTGAAAGATTAAAAGGAAATGAAGTCAGTTATTAAAAATTAGAATTTTTTAGAAAGTGTTTCCCACCTACTGCCTAACTAGCTGATGTCTCAGTAGCCATGCCAATGGGAACATATCAGATAGGATCACTTGCTTTCAAGCATGACCATTCCTTGGGTCTGGAAAGAAACCAGGACTGTCTGGAAGCCAGAGACCCAACATAAGGTTTACAGTGGAGCTGACTTCTGCTTCCATCACCTCTCTCCATGGCTGCAGCAATTCTCCAAGAGGGCTGGGACCTTTGCCATATCTTCTTCCAAAAGTGGATGCATCACTTCAGACAGCAAAGTACAGTTATTCAAAATCTCTTACTATGAAAGAAATAAATGCCTTTCTTCCGAGGACTGTTGTATCAAGTGTCACATCAACCATGGAGTTTATTATCACTGGAACTAACAGTAATAGGAATGTCATTTAAAAATATCATAGCTGTGCCAGACACTGGCTAACTCTTCATCAAATCTATTTCTTTTTCTTCCTCAGAACACAGCAAGACTGTAGTTCTGTCCCTTCTTGTATTGGGTGTGGCCATTAAACTCAGCTCCAGTGAATGACTTTTGAGCAGAAGTGACTGACCCAGAAAAGCCTTCCATGCAAAATCCTCCACACTCTCTCTCTTTCTGCCAGCCCGGGAGGGGGATCTTGGCCATGCTTGAAGAAGACAAAACTACGTGATGAAAGGAGTCTGGCTCCTTGAATCACCACTCAGAGGAGTGGCAGCCACCAATTCAGAACATTTGTTTAGATTTTTATGAGACCAAAATATAAATTTTTACTGTATATGTGCCATTACACACTTGTCACTGTCATTGTTAAAGTAGCTAATGTCACCTTACCTGTTATAATGGAATGGTTATTGTTATGTAAAAGCTGTGTTTTATCACACATTGTTCAGAGACCTTAAACCATCTGTAAGGCCAATGTGAATTTTCACTAAAACAGAAACATGTCATTCATGCACCACTAAATATATCACTTTTAATAATTAATTTAGAAAAATGTAATTAATTTTGTTCACCACTGTATTTCTGGGATCCTCTCTGCCTTATTCCCCTAGTTAAAAGTCTCAGGTCTTATTTTTTTGACTTTTCAGTGTGTTAAAAATAGTATATGCTAGTTGATAGTAATAGAAGGAAGCTGACTGAAATCATAAGTATTGTTTATTATTTTGAGATTTATTATTTTATTCCATACTCAACTTTTATACTTCCACAGAAATGAAAAGAGCACAATATAAGAAGTTAATTCAGTCCAAAATAGGCATAGTAGAAACACTTATTCCCTCTAAAAAAAAACAAAAACAAAAAACTTGGATTTAAAGGCAAAAGTATATAAATGGTTGGAAGGTTTTTACAGCATCATCAAGCCATTTTAAATCATAGCTAATATATGAAGAAGACAACAAATACCGTTTTTGTGATACTGAGGGAATTCTGTAATGCTGGTCACTTTAAAATAGTTTTAAAGTAATCATCCCAAACTGCCAAGTAGCAGAGTATAATTGACTAATCTCTATTATTTATTCTGTGTTCTCCTTCCCTACATTAGGTGTTTTGCTTACAAAGAAAGAAATGCTATGGAAACTTCTTTTCCCTTCCCCTTAGAGTATCTGTAAGTCACATATGTTATAATACATTTGCATTCTTAAACAAACAGAACTCAGACAAACAAATTAAAAATGATTATTTATGCCCTAAGAAGCCATGTTACCCTGAAGTGCCATCCAAAGGTCAACCATTGCCTCAAACTCTGCTGCAAATACTGTGACCTGGAAGTACCATTGATAATGACCCCTCGGCTGTAGGACTTGAAGACTTAATCATTTGACATACAGGCAGCCTGGGGCATTCAGAGCTGGCATTTTCCTTTGTGAGATGTACACAAACAATATGCATTTTAAACAATTCAAAGCCCCAGTGCCGAAAATAGACCTGGCATGGCTCCCCTCCTCAGGAGCAGCTTCTCACCATCTCAGCTCTCACTCAGAGGCACATGCCCGGGAACGTGGAGCTGGCTGAGGCAGCTGGAACGAGGCACTGCACGTACTATTGGCATTTCCCCCACTTTTCAAGGCACGCTTGTCATCTGTATCATTGCAAACTTAATTACAGGGTGATGTAACTCCATCTCTTGGGGGAAGAATTTTTAACACATTGTTCAGAGGAAGAAAACTCTTTGCTTGAGGAAACTTTACCCCTATTTTTCTAAGGGACACCTGAATTGAAGGCATTTGCATACAATGTCTTGATTGTCCTGTTCCCGTGTTGTGTCACTATATCTTTGTGAAAAGAAACACAGATTGTCAATAGAGTTATTTCAGCCATCACTGAGATTCACTCAAGGCCTCTGGAGAGAGCCTGCTACTACTATAACTAAGAGAGAGAAAAAACTGTGCGTCTAAAATCTGTGTTTTCTAATGTCAGGGAGGAAAACATAAGGTGGTAGAAATGACAGTCCTTTGGAGGAAAGAATCCTAAAGGCTAATACAAATGACTCTCAGCTTGTCAGCTGGAAATTGATGTTTTAAAGAACTATTTCTCTTTACTGTGAAAGAAAAACAGAAGTGAACAAAGGATTCTTCTGTTTAAAATGCCATTTTTGTCTTTTTTATAACCAGAACTACCAAAGTACCTACCTATCATTTTTTAGACAGTGAGTGGGAAACCTCACTCCTTTAGCTGAGTTGCACATGGACTGTGCATCCATTAAGTGGGGAGAGCTCCCATTCTGCATAGCATGCAGACACCCCAAAACATAGGCCAACCTACTGTGCCAAATGAAGTGTCATGAATCAGCATCAGCTAAAAGGTCATTTGGCGGGAAATCACTCTCAGTAGGCATTGATTCAACCATTTATTCATTCAACAAACCTTTACCGAGCTAAGTGCTGTGTCTGGCAAAAACATGGCTTTAGGGAAAAAGAGACAGCCAGATGTGTACTTAGATTGCCCAAGCAGGCAGCACTGCACGTGCTATGAGAAGATTCACCCTGGGGTTATCGGTCACAGGTACTTGATTCTTTTTTGCTATTTAATATTCCTCATAATTTATTTCATTCATTGAAGAATTTAATTTTAATAAAAAGAGGGGAAGACACAGAAAATAAAACAAAACACAAAAAAGCTGAGCACCATGAAATGTGATGTCTCTCTCCTATTTTTCCCATGGCTCGACAATGAGAAAATGAAACCTTTCTCTTGCCAGGTGTTGGGTTTTAATAAACTGTACATTAGTTTCATTCAACTGCTCCAGCCCCTGGCTATCCACTTTTCTGTATATTAGTTTTAAATACACATAGCTTGCAATAACCCCGTAGCCGAAGCTGTGCCTCAAGTTAAGAAATGGTTAGGATTGCTTTACGTTTGCAGTCCCATTGAAAACATTCATTCAATCAAAGGGAAAAATAAATGTGGTCCCTCAGCTCTGTCAAGTATAAACTGTTATTGATCCCCTAAATGAAATTTGTTCATGCTGATCGATCAAACACATTATCTTTTTTTCCAGTCTATTACCAGCAATTGGAAACTCTCAAGCGTCAATAGTTGTTTGACCATATACAGCTGTAAATTTAGACGACTGCTTTCAAACCTGAATTATTTCTCCCCGTCTATCTCTCCCAAAAAGTGATGTTGACATTGAGGTGATTTCTCTCTGAGCTGGTGGTTAAAAAAAATAACTGAATAACATGTTGACAATAATTGGTGTCCCTCCTGCTAAGCTGCATGGCAGGAGGAAAGAATCTAGCTGTAAAACATGGCTTTAGTGATGGCACACCTACTAGCCTCCTCTCCTTCTCCTTGTCTCCTTAAACCAGGGGGCATCTCAACTTCTGCATGCATCGTTAGCCACATTTGACACAGAATCATTTATTACTGAACTTTCCTCCTTACAAGTTCTGTTAGCGTTGGGTGGCATCTGACTTACTACCCACTCAAGTCACACACACCTTACATAACAAATTAATCCACAAGGAGCACAACCTCTCTCTAGAGCATCCAACGTTCCTATCAAAGATGTACCTCAGGGGAGCTTAAACTTTTATGAGGCTTTAAAAAGCAAGTCTGAACCCATGAAGGCAATGGATTCTATTCATTCATTCACTCATTTATTCATCTATCCAGCCAGCCAGCAATTGCAGACCATTTGTTCATTCATTCTACTCTCATAGTCCTGCCTTATACTTAGACACCACTATAAAATAACCTATATATCATAACATTTATCTCATGCCAAGTCAAACTGTATTTCCTATATATACAGTGAAGTACACAGTACAGTAAGTTGGTTACATGGATGTTGAACCTGCCCCAATAGCAACACAATGTATTAGGTTCTATAGTCACAACAACATAAAACCTGACAAATCCCAAAACAGATCTAAACTGTCTAACTAAAAATGTAAATCACTACAGTTAACCAGAGAAAAGTAAGCATTTGTTTGAAATTAAGACAATGATTTCACTCCCATCTCAGTACACAGGGAGGATTCTACTGTTCTTACATTCTCTCTCAATAATGATATATTTATATTTTATGATAAAAGATCATTGTTTACACAAATTCTATCAGTCAATAGACACATATATAGATATGGAACCAATCTATATGGGTTACTTCAAGCATTCTTGAGTGTTTTTCCCCCAAGTTCACTGTTCATCAGAGCAAACCTTCTGCTTCTAGGTTAGACTATAAAATCAGTTTCCACCACCAATTCTCTAGAACTTAAGTTATATCTTCCAAAGGAACTTAATTTAGGGTTTTTTTAAAAAGTAACTTTGACCTCTTAGTTGCCATCATTAGGGACCTACTTTCTACAGCTGTCAATATCATATATGTTTGCCTTCTATCTTGCTGATAGGTAATAATTTTCTAAGCAAGCTTAGGGAGGAGCAGTGACTATTAACTAATAAAAGAGGGAATCACAGGTTTTTAAAAATTACTCTGGAAATGATTACTGACAAGTGTGTCTTGAATTCCTAAGCAGAAAAGACACAGCAAGAAGTTAACATGCCTTGTCATCACAAGCTAGTGGCTTTTCTGCCTTGTTTGTATAAAAAAGTACTTTTTAGCAGGTGTCATTCTACTATTGTCTAAAGTTCCACTTCTCTTATGAAAGAAATAAAGGTGACGGTCTGCTGAAGGAGAAGAAAATATCAAATGCATCACCATATAAAATCAGATTTAAATGATGTTTACTAGTTATAAATATACTAGATGTAAATATGATAAGTAGTAGGTAATAGATAATAGAATTAAAACAGAAAGATAAATCTGTAAGAAAAGGCATTATTGAATTGTTAAAGCCCAGAAAAGGGAGCACCTGAACTAAGAAGATCACAGTGAGATGAGAAATAACTTGAAGTATTAAAGAATCATATTCCTCTTTCACCAACTCAATTCACCTTAGTGTGTTTGCTCTCTGTCTTCCACTTAGGGTAGTCTCAACTGGTAGACAAAATATAATTGCTACAGAGAGGTCTTCAGTACAGAAAAAAAAAAATGTATCTGGCCTGTTTTCCATCTGTCAAAATCCCAAAGTCATTGTTTCTTCCACGTCCAAGTGAATTCACAAAAAAATAAACTTCACATTAATTCTATTAAATCAATTATCAGTCAAGAAATATTTTGGGAAATAATTCCCATAACATAATGAATGATATAGAACTTCATGTCCTGCTAATTAGGACAGAGCAATTTATGTGACATGTAGTTTAATTTTAGAAGTGGCACTATACACAATACAACGGGAATAGGGCACTTTAAAATTAATATTGACAAATAGTACTGAGGGTTTCTATAATGTTAAAAAAATACACACTTCAGAAAGTCAAACATAATTCTCATTTTCTGCTCAAAGGAGAATAAATACAATAGAAAGAAAGCCCAAATTAGTTGGAATTCATTTTTGTCCTGTACTACTGGATATGAAAAAAAAATCTTAATTCCTCAATTCATTCAATCTTCTTCTTCCTACATACTTAATATGACCATTTGATTCTGGTTTATGGTTATATGGATGGGAATCCTTAAAACCAAGGACAAAAAAGAACAAATATTGTAAGGTCAATATTGTGAGCATACTTAGAGCTCATTCTACTAAAGGAAATGTTAGATATTCATTATTCACAAAAACCTTAATTTGAGCAATAAACTATTTAAATTTAAGCTATAAACTGTACAGAGTTCAATTAATAATAATTTGACACCTAATTGTGTATAGAAAGCTGCTGTTTGGCTCTGATTTGTTATTTCTAAACAGTTTGGGCAGGGATGCAAAAGAATATGTGTACACGTCACATGAAAATGTCTAAGCCACAATGCCTTTGCAATGATAACTCAAAGTACAGAACTGGATCCCCACAGACACAGAAAGCCTCTCTCATTTTTGTTGAGGCAATACACTGTTTCCTTTAAAATTATGAAAAAAACTACACAGATAAATAGAATTAAAATTATTTTGAGTTATTTTGTTTCTAAGCCAATATTAGAGTTGCTCACGTTGGATTCATCAGATTTTTAACAATTTTCAACAATAATAATAACTAATGCTTACTGAGGCACAGTTTTAAGTGTTTAAATGTATTAATTCTTTCCACTTTTACCATAATCTTCTAAGGCATAATAATTTATCTAGACTCATACAACTCATTAGTGGTAAAACCAAGATTTGAATTCAGAAAGGCTTGCTTCAGAAGCCAATTCCTCTACACTATTTTGCCTCTCAAATAAAACAACAACAAATCTTAGATGTTAAGTTCCTCAAAAAGTTGAAAATAGAACTACTATATGATCCAGTATGATTCCACTTCTAGGGATATACTGAAAGGAAATGTAATCACTATCCTGAAGCAATATCTAAACCTCCATTTTCACTGCAGCATTATTTACAATAGCTGATATGTGGAAGAAACATATGCGTCCCTCAATGGATAAATGGATAAAGAAAATGTGGTGTGTGTGTGTGTGTACACATACACACATATATACACAAAATGGAACAGTCATACAACATATATTCCATACAATGGAATATTCAGCCATAAAAACAAGAATTCCTGCCATTGGTGACTATGTGTATGAGCCCTGAAGACATTATGCTAAATGAAAAAGTCAGACAGAAAGACAAATACTGTAAGATCTCACCGATAAATGGAATCTAAAAAAAGAAGAAGAAAAGGTGAAGTGATAAAAACAGAGTAGACTGGTGGTGTTCAAAGGCAGGAGGTAGAGGAAATTGATACAGGCAGTCAAAGGGTACAAGCTTACAGTTATAAAATGAATAAGTTCTGGGGAGCTAATGTATAGTATGGTGACTATAGTTAACAATACTCTATTGTATACTTGAAAGTTGCTGAGAGAGCAGATGAAAATTCTCACTACACACACAGAAGGTGATAACACATCCATTACCTCACATAGTTAACTAATCTAATCGTGGCAATCATTTTTGAATATATATGTGCATCAAATCACCATGCTGTACACCTTTAATTGACGTATTTTTAAATTTCAATTTTATCTCAATAAAACTGGAAGAAAAAAATAGATATCTGGACTAGCCTTATATCAGTTAGAAACTGCACTTTGGTTTATGATTTCCCACAAAGAAAACTCCAGGAACAGATGCTTTACTAGTGTATTCTAACAAACAAATAAGGAAAAAATAGTACTATACAGAATCGTCCAGAAAATTGTGGAGTGAAGGGAATACTTCTCAACTCAAGCTATGAGGCCAGCATTACATTTATACCAAAACCAGACAAGGATATTACAAGAAAAGAAAATGACAAGCTAATGTTCCCCATGAACACAGATGCAAATATTCTTAAAATAAGTTTTGCAAACTGAATCCAACAATTTATAAAAAACTTCAGGTGAAGTTGGATTTATTCCAGGAATGCAAGGTTGGTTTAATATTTGAAGATCAATCAATGTAATTCCTCATACTAACACACCAGTAGATAGATGGTAGAGAAGAGATAGATAATACAGATAGTAAATTGATAAACAATGATAGATTAGATAGATGATAGACAAATAATAAACACATAAAACGCTTATGACAAAAATCCAATATATTTTTAATGAAAATTTTCAGAAAACTAGAAATAGAATTTCCTCAATTTGGTAAAGGGCATTGATAAAAAATCTACAGCTCACATCATACTCATAGTGAAAATCAAATGCTATCATCCTAAGTTTAAGAACACGGTGAAGGTGTCTATTTTTACTACTCATATTCAAAACTGTAATGAAAATTCTAGTAAGATAAAAAGAGAAGTTAAAAAAAGGCATACAAGTTAAAATGAAAAATTATATCTATTCCTATTTAGATATGACATTATTATCTCAACAAAACAAGTAATCTACAACAAAATACCAAACTAAAAATTGAGTTTGGCAGATTTGTAGGATACAGGTTAAAATGAAAAAAACAAACAAAATTTTTAACTATATCACATATAATTTTTTCAATAAGGTAAAATACTTCAGTATAAATCTAACAAATCACACACAGGATTGGTATACTTCAAACTACAAAAATTGATGATAGAAATTAGAGAAAATTTAAATAAACGAAGAGACATGCCATGTTGATTTTCTGGAAGACTCAACATAGTAAAAGATGTAATTCTCCCCAAATTGATATACAGGTTTAATACAATTCCTATCAAAATCCCAGCAAGATTTTTCACAGCTGTATATACACAAGATTTTTCTAAAATGTAAATGGAAGGATATATGAATAAGAAAATGCTTAAACAATTTTGAAATAGAAGAATAAAGTGAGAGGAATCAGTCTGCCTGATCAAGACTTATTATATAGCTATAGTAATCAAGACTGTGTGATATTGGTCGAGGGACACATAAATCAATGAAAAGAACAGAATCCAGAAATAATTCACACAAGTATGCTCAGCCAATTTTTTACAAAGATACAAAACAATTCAAAGGAGGAGAATGGCCTTTACAACAAATGGTGCGAGAGCAATTAGATATCCGAAGGCAGAAATACACTTCAACCTAAGTGTCACATTTTATGCAAAAATTAACTAAGAATGGATCAATACATATGTAAATGTAAATTGTAAAACTGTAAAAGTTTTAGAAGAAAGTATTGTATAAATTCTTATTCCCTGGGATTAGGCAAAGACTTCTTAGACCTGACACCAAAAGCAAAATCCATTTAAAAAATTTTATAAATTGGACTACATCAAAATTAATAACTTTTGTTCTCTGAAAGACATGCTCAAGAGAATGAAAAGGATTAGCTATAGACTGGGAGAAAATACTTGCAAATCAATACTCCAGCAAAAGAGTTAAATCTGAAATGTATAAATAATTCCCAAAATTCAACAGTAGGAAAACAAGAAATGCAATTAAATAAATGGGCAAAAGACTTGAATAAACACATCCCCAGAGAGGATTTATGGATGAGATATCATCACAAGAAAAGATATTCAATATCACTTGCTATTGAGGAAACGCAAAATAAAACAAAAATGAGATAATACTACACACCTATCAGATTGGTTAAAATATAAATACAGACAATCCTAAGTTAATGATAAGCAACTGGATCTCAACATACATTGATGACTGCAAAATGGTACAGCCATTCTGGAAAAAGATTTTGTAGTTTAAGTGTATTTTAAACATACGATTAACTTAAAACCATCAAATCCTATTCCTAGGTATTTTCCCTAGAAAAACAAAAACATGTTCTCACAAAACCTTGTACATAAACATATTCATAATCACCAGAACTGGAAACAACACTCAAATGCCCTTCAACAAAAAATGGATAAACAGCTCGGGGCCAAGATGGCGGAATAGAAGGATGCTGGTGGCTCACCCTCTCCCACAAATACACCAAAACTCACATCCGTGGACCCACCCAGCCAACCAGAGCATCTGCTTAACTCCAACAGAACATCACCCTCTTCAAAAAAGACAAAGACACCATGAATCAGGTAAGAGAAAAGGAAAAAAGAAAGAAGAAAAAGCAAAACAGTGTGGGACCGGTCCCATGGGGAGGGAGTGGCAAAGGAGGAATAGCGCTCGTTCGCTGAATCTCCCCCTCTCCAACAGAGAGGTCAGCGGGACGGAGGGGGAACTTCCAAGGCGCAGATCTGCACAGAGCGGCCCTTGACCAACAGAACTAAGTTAAACATGCACAAAGGGTCCCTGTGACACCCAGCCCGATACGCGAGTCTGCAGCTGGGGGACGGGACAGGCTGCCGGAGCAGGGCGGAGGACCGGGGCAGCTGCACTGAGGCAGCCCCGGGGCACTGTAGGGTGCTGCATGCCGTGGCTGGGAGGGGATATAGAGCAGAACAACCCAGGTCCCCCATAAATTATAAAAAAAAAAAAAAAAAAAAAGCAAAGCAATACTGCTGGTGTGCCCTGGGGGAAGGGGAGCCGTAGCCAAGCAGGGGCAGGGCTGCGACCTGAATCCATACCTGGGGTCCCACAACCTCCTAGATTTGTTTACAGCCTGAGGCAGACAGGATTTCTCTTCCCTGGTACCTCAGAGAACTTGCACCGCCAAGACAAACAAGGAGCTGAGTTTTGGCATGGAGCAGGGGTGGGGCTGTTTCGCGGGCTTCCCCGAACCCACCTATGGAGCGCCGACCGGGGTGGAGCAGGCAGCTGCACAGAGCAGGGGAGCCACCAGTGCCGGGAGATGGCATACCTGCCTTCTTGGCAGGAGCACAGCACCTGACTGTGGCTTTGGGAGGGGGAGTGACCTGCCCACCCACTGTGTAATAGCACATCACCTGACCTAGTGTTGGGAGGGAGCATGATCTGCTTGCTGACAGGCACTGGGAGCAGCACAGATGAGGACACAAACGGAGAGCCTCTAGAAGCAGCAAGATGAGTTCGCGAAACAGGGTGAAGACAGAAATACCTCTAGATAAAATCAGTAAGAGTGCACAGTCTCCACAAGAACACAACTCATTTTTTTAATCTTTTTTATCTGTTCTATTTTCTATAACCTTTTTTATCTTTACTTTTTAAACAACTGTATATGTCTACAATTTTAATCCTATTTGAATTTCTTTTAAAAATTTTTTTATTATTATTTTTTAAAATCCACCTCATTTCATTTTTATTTCTCTTGGTTTTTATCTCCTGTTATTGATTATACACAGGTTTCAAATATTGTTTTTTGATTTTTTTCTCCTTTTTTTAAAGGTTTTTTTAAAAGACATCTCAACTCAATTGCTATTCTGCTTCAACTTGCTCTTCTATTATTGATTATACACTGTTTTCAAAACTTTTTTTTCTCTCCCTTCTTTTAAAATTCTCTTTTTTAAAGTTTTATTCCTGCATAGGCTTTAGATAGAAGAATAAACAAACTCCTTAAGGACCACAATAGATAACTGATACTCCATAAGCCACAGTGCCAGAGAGATATGAGCAATATGAAAAAACAGAGGAACCACTCTCAATTAAAAAAGCATGAGAAATCCCCTGAAAAAACGATCAATGAAATAGACATTGATGGCCTACTAGATCAAGATTTCAAAAAAGGAGTGATCAAAGTACTGAAGGAACTAAAAGAGACAGTGTTTAGAGATATAAAATATGTCAAAAATGAAGTTGAAGCTATAAAGAGCCAAGTAGAAGTGGTAAACTCACTGGCTGAAATGAGAGCTGATCTAAAGGCCGTGCAAAGCAGACTAGATCACGTAGAGAAACTAATAAGTGACCTAGAAGACAGGACAACAGAAAGCATCCAATCGGAACAGCTGAGAGAAAAACAAATAAAAACTAATGAAAACAACATAAGGGACCTATGGGATAATATAAAGCATGCCAATCTACACAGAATAGGGGTTCCAGAAGTGGAAGAAAGATCAAAGGTGACTGAAAAGGTATTGGAGGAAATCATGACTGAAAACTTCCCAAACCTAAAGGAATCAGATGTCCAAGTACAGGAAGCTCAGAGGGTCCCAAACAGGAAAAACCCAAACAGACTCACACCAAGACATATCATAATCAAGATGGCCAGAGTCAAGGATAAAGAAATGATCCTAAAGGCAGCAAGAGAAAAACAAAGAATGAGTTACAAGGGAATCCTCATAAGGCTCTCAGATGATTTCTCTACACAAACACTATAGGCCAGAAGGTAGTGGCAAGATATATTCAAAGTCCTGAATGAAAAACAGATGCAGCCTAGTATACTTCATCCAGTAAGGCTATCCTTTAGAATAGAAGGAGAGATAAAGAATTTCACAGACAAGCAAAAACTAAAAGAGTTTAGCAACACTAAACCCAAGCTAAAAGAAATATTGAAAAGTCTACTCTAAATAGAAAAGCAGCAGGATGCTACAGAAATGAGAAACTCGTAACTGGAAAGGTGATTACTACCATGAATTACACATAGAATAAACACAAAATTATAAAAGAAGACATCTAATTCATTAAGAGTGGGAGAGGGAAGCAAAATATAGAGTATTTTTTTCTTTCTTTTTTAAATTTTTTGTTCTCAGTAGGATGGGTTTGCGATTACATTACTATCTGTTTAATAAAAACAGTTACAGTAATGGGCTAATAGAGTTACAAAAAAGGGTAACCACAAGCCAAAAACTTACAAGTGAGTCACAAAAACTAAATAAAATCCATGATAATACAAAGGAAAATCACCAAACCATAAAAGGAAGAAGAAAGGAAAAAAGAGGAAATACCAAATCAACTGCAAAAATAAGTTCAAAATGGCAATAAACACACATCAATCGTTAATTACTGTAAATGTTAATGGACTAAATGCTTCAGTCAAAAGACACAGAGTGGCAGACTGGATAATAAAGCAACAACCTTCAATATGCTGCATAAAAGAGACCCACTCCAGGGAGAAGGACACATATAGACTGAGAGTGAAAGGATGGAAAAGGATATTCCATGTAAATGGAAAAGCCAAAAAAGCAGGTGTTGCAGTACTGATTTCAGACAAAACAGACTTTAAAACAAAGGCCATAAAGAAAGATAAAGAAGGACATTTTATAATGATTAAAGGAGTAATACAAGATGAGGGTATTATACTCATTAATATATATGCACCCAATATAGGAGCACCTAAGTACATAAAACAATTATTAACAGAGATAAAGGGGGGTATTGATGGGAATACAATTATTGAAGATTTTAACACCGCATGAACATCACTAGACAGATCTTCCAGACAGAAAATAAATAAGGCAACAGAGAAATTAAATAATACAATAGAAAAATTAGATTTGGAGGATATTTTCAGAGCATTACACTCCCCAAAAATAGGATATACATTCTTTTCAAGTGCACATGGAACATTTTCTAGGATTGATCATGTACTTGGGCACAAAAAAAGCCTCAACAATTTCAAGATAGAAATTATCTCAAGCATCGTTTCTGACCACAATGCCACGAAACTAGAAACCAACTACAGAGAAACAAAGGAGAAAAAAAGGAAAGCATGGAGATTAAACAATATGTTATTAAAAAACCAATGGCTCAATGATGAAATCAAAGTTGAAATTAAAAAATACTTTGAGACAAATGAAAATGAAAACACAACCACACAAAATTCATGGGATGCAGCAAAGACAGTGCTAGAAGGGAACTTTACAGTGATACAGGCTTTCCTCAAAAAAGAAGAATCTCAAATAAACAATTTAACCCACCAACTAAAAGAACTAGAAAAAGAAGAACAAAAAAACCCAAAAGGCAGCAGAAGGAAATTATAAACATCAGCAAGGAAATAAATAAAACAGAGATTTAAAAAACCATAGAAAAAAATCAATCAAACCAAAAGCTAGTTTTCTGAAAAAGTAAATAAAATTGACAAACCTCTGGCCAAACTCAAAAAGAAGAAAAAAGAGAGAGCACAAATTACCAAAATAAGAAAGGAAAATGGAGAAATTACAACAAATAAAATAGAAATAGAGAATGTCATACAAGAATATTATGAAAAAATATATGGAACCAAACTGGATAACCTAGAGGAGATGGACAAGTTTCTGGAAACATACAGTCCACCAAGACTGAATCAAGAAGAAACTGACCACTTGAACAAACCAATCACTAGAAATGAAATCGAAATAGCAATTAAAAACCTCCCTACAAATAAAACTCCAGGACCGGATGGTTTCACTGGGGAATTCTACCAAACATACAAAGAAGAACTCATACCAGTCCTTCTCAAACTCTTCCAGAAGGTTGAAAAGGAGGGATTACTCCCAAACTCATTCTATGAAGCCACCATCACCCTGATACCAAAACTAGACAAAGACACTAACAAAAAAGAATTATAGGCCAATATCACTGATGAACATAGATGCCAAAATCCTCACCAAAATATTAACAAACAGAATCCAACAGCACATAAAAAAAGATTATACATCATGATCTAGTGGGGTTCATCTCAGGGACACAAGGGTGGTTCAACATATGCAAATTAATCAATGTAATACATTACATCAACAAGAGAAAGGACAAAAACCACATGATCATCTCAATAGATGCAGAAAAAGCATTTGATAAAATTCAACACCCATTTATGATAAAAACTCTCATCAAAGTGGGTATAGAGGGAACATATCTCAACATAATAAAAGCAATATATGGCAAACCTACAGTCAGCATAGTACTCAACAGTGAAAAACTCAAAAGCTTCCCATTAATATCTGGGACAAGACAAGGATGCCCACTATCACCACTCCTATTCAACATAGTCTTGGAAGTCCTAGCCACAGCAATCAGGCAAGAGAGAGAAATAAAAAGGATCCAAATTGGAAAAGAAGAGGTAAAAGTGTCACTATATGCCAATGACATGTTACTATATATAGAAAACCCTGAAAGGTCCACACAAAAACTACTAGAGCTGATCGAAGAATTCAGCAAGGTAGCAGGTTACAAGATTAACGTTCAAAAATCAGTTGCATTTCTTTACACTAACGATGAATCTACAGAAAAAGAAAGTAAAGAAACTATTCCCTTTAAAATAGCACCCAAAGTAATAAAATACCTAGGAATAAATCTAACCAAGGAGGTGAAAGAATTATACACAGAAAACTATAAACCACTGATGAAGGAAATTAAAGAAGACTTTAAAAATGGAAAGATACCCCCATGCTCCTGGATTAGAGGAATCAATACTGTTAAAATGGTCACACTGCCCAAGGCAATCTACAGATTTAATGCAATCCCTATCAAATTACCCAGGACATATTTCACAGAACTAGAACAAATCATAATAAAATTTATATGGAACCATCAAAGACCTAGAATTACCAAAGCATTACTGAAGAGAAAGAAAGAGGCTGGAGGAATAACTCTCCCAGACTTCAGACAATACTATAGAGCTACAGTCATCAAGACAGCATGGTATTGGTACCAAAACAGACATATAGACCAATGGAACAGAATAGAGAGCCCAGAAATGAACCCACAAACTTCTGGTCAATCAATCTTTGACAAAGGAGGCAAGAATATACAATGGAATAAAGACAGTCTCTTCAGCAAATGGTGTTGGGAAAACTGGACAGCAGCATGTAAACCAATGAAGCTAGAACACTCCCTTACACCATACACAAAAATAAACTCAAAATGGATCAAAGACTTAAACATAAGACAAGATACAATAAACCTCCTTGAAGAAAATATAGGCAAAGCATTATCTGATACATCTCAAAAATGTTCCCCTAGGACGTCTACCTAAGCAATAGAAATAAAAGCAAAAATAAACAAATGGGACCTAACTAAACTTACAAGCTTCTGCACAGCAAAGGAAACCATAAGTAAAACAAAAAGACAACCTACGGAATGGGAGAAAATTTTTGCAGATGAAACCGACAAAGGCTTGATCTCCAGAATATATAAGCAGCTCATATGATTTACTAAGGAAAAAAAAAAAAAACTCAATCCAAAAATGAGCAGAAGACCTAAACAAGCAATTCTCCAAGGAAGAAATACAAATGATCAAGAGGCACATGAAAAAATGCTCAGTATCACTAATTATCAGAGAAATGCAAATCAAAACTACAGTGAGGTATCACCTCACACCAGTCAGAATGGCCATCATTCAAAACTCCACAAATGACAAATGCTGGAGAGGCTGTGGAGAAAAGGGAACCCTCCTGCACTGCTGGTGGGAATGTAGTTTGGTGCAGCCACTGTGGAACAGATTCCTCAAAAGACTAGGAACAGACTTACCATATGACCCAGGAATCCCACTCCTGGGCATATATCCAGAAGGAACCCTACTTCAAAAAGACATCTGCACCCCAATGTTCAAAGCAGCACTATTTACAATAGCCAAGACATGGAAACAGCCTAAATGTCCATCGACAGTTGACTGGATAAGGAATCATGGTATATTTATACAACGGAATACTATTGAGCCATAAAAATGACAACATAACACCATTTGCAGCAACATGGATGTTCCTGGAGAATGTCATTCTAAGTGAAGTAAGCCAAAAAGAGAAAGAAAAATACCATATGAGATCGCTCATATGTGGAATCTTAAAATAAATAAATAAATAAATAAATAAATAAATAAATAAATAAATAAATAAATAAATAAATAAATAAAACAGAAACAGACTCATAGACATAGAATACAAACTTGCAGTTGCCAAGGGAGAGGAGGGTGGGAAGGGATAGACCGGGAGTTCAAAATCTGTAGATACTGACAGGCATATGCAGAATAGATAAACAAGATTATACTGTATAGCACAGGGAAATACATACAAGATCTTGTGGTAGCTCACAGTAAAAAAAAAAAGTGTGACAATGAATATATGCATGTTTATGTATAAATGAAAAATTGTGCTCTACACTGGAATTTGCACAATATTGTAAAATGACTATAACTCAATAAAAAAATGTTTAAAAATGGATAAACAAAGTTTGGAATATCCATACAATGTAATATTAGACAGGAATCAAAAGGAACAAACTATTGATACAACAAGTTGGACAAATCTCAAAGGCATCATTCTGAATGAGAGAAGCCAGTTCCAAAATGTTACATATTGTATAACACAATTTATATGACATTTTTGAAAAGACAAGACTATAGTAACAGAGAACAGAAGTTGGGATGGAGCAGAATAATACTACAAAGGGGCAGCCAGAGGGAGCTTTTTGGGGTGGTGGAACTGTTTTGTATCCTAATTGTGTAAGCAGTTATGTGAAATTATACATGTGGTAACAGTCACAGATTTATACACCAAAAAGTCATTTTTATTGCATATTAATTTTCTTAATAGAATAATACATTTAAAAATAGTAAATATATGTTGACATTAAGAAAATGAGCAATTAAAAGTGAGCAAAAGATTTGAACAGATATATGTTTGGCAAGTAAGCACATGAAAAGGTGCTCAATATCATTAGTCATTGGGGAAATGTAAATTAAAAGTGTTTGGTGATACGGAGGAACTAGAATTCTCAGTGCTGCTAGTGTGAAACTAAAATGGTATAACCACTTTGAAAAATAGTTTAGCAGTTTCTTTAAAATTTAGAAATATACTTAGCATGTGATTCAACCATTCCATTCTATAAAATTCTAGAAACTAGTCATTGTGACAGAAAGCAGCGCAGTGGGTTGCCAGGGAATGGGGAGGTGGTAATGCGGAGGGGTGAGGCAGAAAGACAGGGAGGGCAGGAGAGAGGGATTTCAAAGGGGCACCAAAAACTATCAGATGTGAAAAATATGTTAATTTTGTGATTTGAGTGATGCCTAATGGGTGTATATATATATGTTGGAACATATCAAATTGTATACTTTTTAAATGTGAAGTTTATTGTATATCAAGTTATTTCAGTAAAGCTGTTTAGTAATAAAAAATAAATTTTAAAACATGAAGTGTGACAAACAAAAAAATTTGAGAAAGACATCCATAATTATTTTCACTTGTTCAAAAAAATGAGTAAAGGTGAGTGAAGGTGACCACTTGCCCCTCACAAACACAAGCTCAATTTCATCTGGACCTCCCATTCATTCCTCACTCACATTCATGTCGAATTCTTCAGTTCTTAATATGATACAAAGAGAGCCCATTAGGAAAAGAAGAAAAGGGTAGCAAGTTTGGTCAGCATTTGGTATGCCCTCTTCCTCCTTATCTCCTGGGATATACCATGCCCCAGGCTGTGAGGAAAGACATAGATCATTGCTTTCCTCCAAATATCCTTGACAGAAGTGGGTTCAATTGGTTTGGGGAACACGTTTAGTACAGATAACTCATCAAGACCATTGTCAGCATTGTCAGCAACATGGAAAAGCTGTTTCCAAACCTCCAGAAAAGCACAGTTTCATCCAAGTGAGAGCTGAAAAACATCTCAGTTTTTCTAAGAAAATCCCATAGACCCAACAGATTCAGTGTCATCCGAATATTCCACATGCAATTTCACTTCTTTACTCATGTCTATTTAAGCGATTTTTGAAAGCTGTAATTATATAAACAGAGAGCCTCCCACACTCTGACAAGTGGAAAAATACATATTAACTCCAGACAAAATGTGGGTGGTAGTTATCTTTTTTTTCCTTAAGCAAGCTTTATACTGTCAGAAACTATGAAACACTATTGCAAACAGCGTTAAGTGACTAAAAGTCTTTCAATATTAGAAACTGCCATGTAGTTTCCTAGGATATTATTTTACTTTTAAAAAATTTCTCCTGGGTAATGTGAGAGGTGAAACAGCAGAGTTCTTAAATCTAATTCTTCCTTCCCTGTACAATGGTGTCAATCCACCCCTTTCCCCAAATATTTCTGTTTGTAAGAGTTGGCTAATTAGGGGGATGCCTGCTGTGTTTCTATTATGAGATGTACTGATATGGGTTCCTTCTGATGGTGATTTCTCATCATTTAAATTGCACAGTATGGAGGATGGGCAATGGAAAAGAAAGACAAGACATAGACTTGTCCTCTAGTTTACAAACCACGCACATCCAATGGAGCATTTCATGTCAATATCAATGCAAAAAACAAAGCCATAAACCAAAATCAGATGTCAGAATTAGCACCGTTTTTTAACTACTTCCCTTGGACTAATTTTACCTTTTAAATCATTCATTCATTTAGTAATTTACATTTATTCATTTAGTAATTTATAATATTAGTGTTTGTTGAACGTGTGTTATGTAAAAACAGGCATAAAGAAGTTAAATTTACCTCAGAAAAATTAGGAGGAATGAGTAGAACAGAGATTAGAACTCAATTAGCCTGGCTTCAGAGTTCTACTTTCAATCACCACGCTATGCTGTATCTTAAAACTGTGATTAATACTTATTGAAAGCTTACCCTGGGCCCAGAAATTATTCTAAGCCCTTTACATTTATTATTTCAGTTAAGTCTCACAATAGGACTATGATATACGCATTCCTATTTTCCCAATTTTCCAGATGACGGGATCGAGGCACAGAAAAAATTAAGTAACTTGCCCAAGATTCATATTAACTGGCAGAGTAGGGATCTGAACAATGACAATATGACTTTAGAGCCCATGCTCCTCAGCACACATCAAGGAAGATGAATTAACACATATTCTGGGCAAAGCACTACATCTAGCATGGGAGTTTTATAGACAAAATCCTTGTCAGGAAGTAGTTTAGAGTCTGGTTAAGGAGTCAAACAAGTAAGCCATGCTCTTATCTAGTCCTTCCCTTTTTTTCTTCCCCCTCCTCACTTCAGTTCTTGTGCTTTCTTCTGTCAAGATTTCATTCTATGCACAGAAAAATAATAGAATGCATAATAAATGATCCATCTCTTACTTCAAAATGTTGGTTCTAGTAAAGAACGGAGGTAAGAGAGCATAGAATGTTTATGTTCATCTTTAAAGAGCTTGGATTTTTAAATGTTAAGACCAGAGATTGACAGTTGCCAATTCACCCAATCTTTGTCAAATCTGGTTTCAAATGTTTAAGTCTTCCATAGACTACTGGGTGACAAGAACTCCCATTCAATATGATATAATTTAGCAAGAAGGAAGCTGCAAGTACTTTCAAGCCAGAGAAATACTGTCTATGGAACCCAAAAACGCATGGATAACAAATAGATCCATTCTGATTCAGTGGATCATTCCTGAGAGGAAAAAGTGGAGCATCTGATCATCAAAAAACTTTTGAGTTACTGAAATTTTGGAGATTTTTATTTTTATTATAACAACTAACATTACTCACTCCACTTAAAACAGAAATTCCTACTAGGAACAGGATTCTGCTATTACAACAAATATGGAATGTATGGACTGGCCTAGAAGGCAGGTAATGGGAATGAAGAAAATAGATATAGCAGGCTGGGCAGCTGGAGACTCACATAAAACTATGTAAAATATGTGATAAAATGGGGACAATCTAGAGAACAGAATATGTGGCCCCTGACACTACAGCTTTTAAGGAAGTTGTCGGAAAATGTTAGAATATTATAGGCTACTATATGCTGCTGTCAGCAAGGTATTATGAGAAAGAGATGTTTTCAGGCAAGAATTGGCTCATTTTGAGGTAGAAACTTAAGAAAATAGAGAGTCAAGAGCTTTATGCAGTTGAAAATGATGTCTATTTGGGGAGCCCCAAATAGTAAGACAGACACATTTGAACAAAGCTTTGAGCATCAAAGTTTCAGCAAGACTTCATAGTTGAATTAAGTGTTTCAGTCTTTTTAGCAAAGAGTAACCATACAATCTCCCTACCCAAGTCATTAAGGTAGAGAGCCTTAAGAATCAGAAAGGAAGGAGGGAGGGAAAGAAAGGAAGAGAAAGAAAGAAAGGAAAGGAAAGGAGGAAGGAAGTAGAAAGGAAGAAAGAAACAAACAAACAAACTTACTTTGGTTGTAGTTACTGGCATGTAAAACTGAGTGAAACAGAAGAGATAAAAAGTTGAATAAATGTGTGTGGGACTGGTATTACCCCTGCCCAAAAGAACACAAACCAACAGCAGCAACAAAAATCAACTGTCTGAACTTTAAAAAAGCCCACAGTTGAAGAATTATGAAGTGGGGCACACTATCTCACACCAAGTGAGAGTATTCTAACACGCTCTTCACATGTGGCCAAAGAAAATACGGAGGAAGCGCCCAAAGACTGAGACTGTGGAGATCAAACGAAACAATAAGCAAAGGGACAGTCTTTCAGAAGGTGTAATCAGGGACTATGAAGGAATTTCCTTACCGACAGGCTAAAGGCACTTCACAGCCCATTTGGACTTTATTATTGAAATGAGACCCAAAATGCTATGAGTTTCTTATTGTTGCTTCTCTAAACGGGAGCCTGCATTTCAGTTACCCTCTCTCTGCCCTACTGTTGTATGCTAGATGGCAGAGGCAGTGGTGGGAGGCAGCAAAAATAACCTGTCTTCAGATCATAAGCCAGTAAAACATGAATGGCCATATTTGGACCTGAGAGTGAGTGAGCACACTGAATCTCACCTAGAGGTTCTAGATTTCAGACTGTGTTTGTTTGCTGGATAGACTTTCGGGTTGTGTCTTTGGGCAAGATAAAACTGTATTTGAAGAGTGGGACCAGAATTGGCGGGAACTGGTCAGTTCTTCACCAAATGCATACTCTTCCTTGTATGCACACAGCTAGATTGGAATCCTCATTCTCCCTTTCTGCTGAGGTGACTGTGGCTAGTTCTCACCAATAGAATTTGAGTGGCATAACACTTGTCACTTTTGGGATAAGGGAAAAGAAGTGAGTGTGACTTCTTCATCCTCTTTTTTTCCCCCCATATATAAGCTAAATGCAAATGAACAAGAGGTCCTGGGAAAGAGCAGATAAAGGAGTCCTTTGTTCCAGAAAAATCATGTGGAAGGCCAGCTACCAACTAGGAACTTTCACATGAGACTGTTTACATGCAAGAAAGAAACTTCCATTAAGTCACTAATTTTTTTTCAGATTTACTTGTTACAGCAGAAACCATTATCCTAATACAGTGCACAGTCTTTAGGATTTTAATTTGATCTATATTGCTTTATCCCATCATTGAACTTTACACAGCACTTAGTCTGTGCTAGGCTCTGTTCTAAGTATTTTACAAAGTATTTACCATGTATTACCATACATTACACACACACACACATATAGTCCATTAAGCCCGGTATCAAGTACAGGCTGTACCTCGGAATTTAATACTTAATTGTACCTCAGGAGACACAAAAATTAATCCTTTAACATTCTAAAAGTTAAAAAAAAAGTCAGTTTGAATGAACAAAACACAAGTGAATAATCAGAGGACTTTAGCATAAGATCTGCTTGAGGAGGACCCCACTGCCAGCTCTATCACAACACTGCCGTATTCATCTCTTTATTGGCCATTTCATTTTGAAACACTGTCTAGACAGGAGCTTGAGTCCAATTTAACCAGTAAGTTGCACAGTAGACTTCTTTGGACTCCATTTTACCTATGTTATTAAAAGTATGTCCTTATGTACCATAGAATCATCATTAAGCAAGTATTTACTGTGCACTTACTGCTGCTCAGCTCTGTGCTAGAGATACAAAGATGATTGAGACAATTTCTGTTGTTGAAGAGCAGAGTCTAGTGAACACAAAGGCATGTTAAAAAATTACAACAAAACTGATGAACACTGTCATAGCAGCATGTATACAGTATGATATGTGTTAGAGTCAGCATTAGAGTCAGTCAATTCTTCATAGGAGCATTCTATAGGCAAAAAAATTCAGAATCAGAGGTGTGAAAAATATATATACACACACACACACACACGTTATATGAAAGAAAATGCTGATTACCCCTTCAGCCAATTATTCAAAATTATTCACCACAGTCGTGGTCCAATTTAGTCACTAAAGAGCCCAAGCCATCTGAAAACAATGCATCAAAGGCTGTGTCCAACTACTACAGCATTTACTGTTATTTGGAAATCCTTGTATGATTTGTTATTCATTATTATTTTTAGATTTAATACCAACTTTGGTTACCACTATTACTAGTACTCTTGCCTTCAATGCTTCTCCCCACCCAACCCTTTTCCTAAAATTAATTATTCCACAATTCTCTCCATTGAAACCTTGGATTCATGTCTGATTCTTCTTTCTTTAACAAACCCACTTTCAAACATAGCTTCATCCCTCCAGGCTCTTTAAACTTCATGCCTACACTCCTGAGATTACTGACCTCATAGCCTCTATGTCTTTCCCTCATCTGATTCATTTTGAAAATCTCTAACAGATGAATACCCCAGTAGCCATCTTTTAACTACGTCACACTCTTCTTTCAAGTATTTCCATGGCCCCCATTACTTAAGTCCCGACTTTATTACTCACACACCAGTTTACTAATCTTGTTGAGATTTGGTTGCTCAATTTGTAAAGTGGGGATAATAATCATACTTAACTTATACATTTATCATGAAGTTCAAATCTTTGAAGTATATATTTAGAACAGTTTCCAGTGCATAGTAAGCATTCAACAGATTTTAATTGTTGCTATTACTTACAGTAACTCAAGGCAGTCTGAAATTTGATCTAAATTTAACTCTCAACTTTTATCTCACATGAAGTATCTGTTCACAACAAAGAGCAGTCTTCTCAGTTTTAGGAACACATCTTGCAAATCCTTTTCTTTGAGCCTATAATTTGCTCATGCTTTTCCCCACACATCTCTTCCTTTCCATATATTTGAATCCTATTCATTCTTCATGAACCAATTTGAATCTTATCCCCACAAATCTTCTCTTGCAATAGCTGATGATAGCTCTCTCCCCACTCTGAACAGATACAATAATACTCATTTGGAGATAATTATGTATTATGGGGTATGAAATAATGAGAATATAGATCAGACTGAAAAAGAGGATGTTCTCAACCCCACCCTGCCACAGCTTACCCATTACACTGCCCCAAAGGAGGAAGTGAGCCATAAATGGTACTGACTGTGTATAATGTAACTAAGGTTAATCCTATAGAGTTTAGCTTTAGAAGCCATATGATACAGCAAAAGAAAAAAGAATGAGGAGCCATGTTGGAATTCTCCCTGGGGTTGAATGAGGGGGGAAAAAAAGAACATCTAGACAGAAATATTGCTATGACTGTATCTCCAGATGATAATACAGAGGAAAAGCTAAATATTCAAAGATTAATATTTTCTTATCTTCTAAGAGTTGGCTATTTTTTAAAAATATTTTTTAACTGGAGATGCTTCTCATTTCTGTACACCATATCAAAATTGAGACACACTAGTCAACTAAAAATGTCAAAGTTTTTGCAGAGTATCAGTTTAAAATCATTCAATATTCATAACAATTTCATGGTTTGGAAGATCTTCCTAAGGCCTCTGTGACCCTGTGCAGGCCGCATACTGCTCAACTCCAGGGGACACAATTCACACAGACTTCATGTGGATGACACCTGACCCTACCACCCTGACGTTTCTACAGCACAGCAGCCCCTGCCTATGCAGGTGGGTTGGAAAGTAACCTGTGCATATTTTTAAAATTTTTTCAGAGTATAATAATGCATCCCCAAAGAGGAGGAAAGCAGTTTAGCCAGTGTGAGTTGTGAGTAAGAGCACAAGCTATGAAGTTAGCCAAATCGCTGCATTGCTCTTCACAAGATAGCGAGCCATAGGCAAGTTATATAACCTTTCTGAACCCTGGTTTCCTCATAGTAAAATGGGGATAATAACAGTACTTCATAAGGTTTTCAGAAGGATTAAGTGAAATGAAGTCTAGCAAAGTGTTCAGCTGGTAGTAGGAATTCAGTGTTTACTTGTTCCATTTCAAAATTATGATTGCATTAGAGAGGTTTTTCTTCTACATAATGAATACTAGAGAGTAATACCTCAACCTGACTTCTAACCCCCATTCTGGAAAATCATGCTGGCCAATTTCACTCAGTGCAGTAGCTTTCAGACATTCTCTTTAGCAGCAGCAGAAGAACCTTTTGGTTTTCAACTGAAATCTTAGACAGGCCCCAATAAAAAAGGCAGCCATTCTGGGAAAGACTTTGAACTAGAAGACCTGGTCCCATCTGGTCAGGCATTACCTGAACTTGGGAAAGTTTCTTGACCCTTGTGAATCCCTTCTCTCATCTGCAAATTTGAGATAACAGAACACACTGCCCTGCTTAGTGTTCAAAGCTGCTGGGACACTCAGAGCAGCGCATGTGTGTGAACGCACTCTGCAACAGTCACGTGATACGCAAATACAAGCTAGTTCTCTTATCACAACACAAGCTTCTGCATTTTGGCTCACCTATCTGATTTCTTCCTGACAGATTTGCCTCCCTAATTATAGGCAGTTCCTTGCTAACAAACAGGTGTATTCCAAAATTTAATTTGCTAATCAGTTGTTAGGAATTCAGTACACATTTTCCTTTAGAAATGATGTTATAAATGGAATAGTTCATCTCTAAGCAATCTAAGCCCAACTCTTTTGCCCAAAATGTTGCTCAAATATTATATATGTGCTATAAAAACAGTTGGAAATATTATTATAAGTAATTATAATGGTAAAATAATAAAAATAAATGAGTTTATCTTTAATGTGGCATTTAATGATCAGCAAGTCCACTTAGAAAACAGTACCAGTGGAGAGCCTAAAGAGAATTTTCTTGAGTCCCACAAGGCTTTAGTAATTGAAATGACTTGACAAATTTCAAAACTTAGACCTTTCCTTTTTTTTTTTTGGTAACTTTTATGATTAGCAGTTACTATTGAGGTAATTGTCAGGGGCAGAGATATAACAAAGGGAACAAAGAAAGGTAAGGAGAGCATAGAAAAGGAAGAGAGATAGGGAGAGAAATAAAGATAGAGCCAGAGATTCAGGGTGAGCAGCAAATATCTTGGAAAAGAAAGAGGAAGGCTAAATGATGTGAATTCAGTTGAGAAGAAAAAAGAAAGAAAAAAGAGTAAGGAAGAAAGGAAGTCTTCACTCAGTTAAAGATTCAGGGGGGAAATATGTAGTTGAGTGGTCAGTCCTGCACCAAGATCAGTTTTGCACCGAGCCATTGGATGAGGACACAGGGAGCCTCCGTAAGGTAAATGAGGAGAGGATGCAGGAACAGATGTGAGGATGGCCTTTGGTATGAATTAGACATTTGTTACTAAGTGCTAGTGACTCTGGAAGTCAATGATTTAAATAATATTAAAATTATCTGAGGTAGGGATTTAGTATCTGATAATTAGGAAAATTAGCCAAAGATGAAAATATTTAACTGGATCATCTAAATCAACTGGTCGGTTGATTTACAATCAGGGAAGAGATGTCTTTAATTTATAGTATAACAGGAAATTGTTTTCCACTCAAGCATTAAATATTTATTATAACACCTGATGCTTGTAAAGACCCCTAGGGCAGTGAATAAAAAGCCAGTTGTTAAAGTAAGGGCAAACTCTGTCTCAGACAAACCTGTCTGCATCTCTAAAGGTCACCAATACTCATTGTCACATGCAATAAGCCACTATTCAATAGCAACATTTCCTGATACCCCTGCTATCTGATGTGCTCCATCTCTGGTTCTCAAGACCATCCCTTCTGAGTCTTCATCCAGTCTCCAGTCATGTCTTTCATCATCTGTTAGGGCCCATCCTCCTTGTCCCTCCTCTTCGTTTTGAATGTTATTGTTTCTGAAAATTCTGATTTTTAGCCTTCTTCTCATTTTATGAATGTTCTGTAAACAATCTTAGCTACACTCATTGTTCCAACCACCATCTACAGACGACATTTGAAACATTAATAACACCCAAACCTCTGTCTGACACCCAGACTTCTTGAGATTCCAGACTTCTGCATTCAACTGAAAGGTAGCCAGAACCATTTATAATAAAATTCACTTTTTCCTTTTATTTGCAATGCCATACTTTTGATCATTTAAAAAAAACTGAAGTGTATTAAAAAAGGAGAGTCAATTTTAACCTTTCTAGCTTTTTGCTAGTTCTCACAGAAATTAAAATGGAATAACTTATCTTACACTTAACACTTTATA